>NW_026543259.1:0-39187 GCF_028750875.1 Macrosteles quadrilineatus | reverse complement strand
GTACACTTAAAATTACTATTTACAAATATGGCTACTCCACCATTCTTCTTAACAGTTCTACAATAGGCTGATACCAAGACCTTATCACCCAAAGTTATATTTGTTAAAGATTCTGGGTGTGTCAACCAGTGTTCACTGACACAGATAATGTCTGGTATTTTTAATTCATCAAATAACAACAACAGATCCCAACTAGTATAATATTGTCGGTTCATGTCGATTTCTTAAAGATATTTTTTAAGTACCTATACTGATTTGCATTCTGTCCATCTTTTATGCTACATTTCCGTTATTTAAACTTAAGGTCACTTCAAATTGACAACTACAATAATTTTTCATTGTTCAGTATCAACAGTCTTTGGTGAGTCGGTGGCTCAGTTGGTAGCGTCCGGACTTCGGGCCTAAGGCAGCGATGTCGTGGGTCCGGATCCTGGTTACTGCCACTAAAATTTATCAGTACAGTTCACCTTCGTACTGTACCGGTTCACCCCTTGCTTTGCTAGATACGTTTCACAGCCAGATCTCTAGTCTTTGTGGATAAAAGAGGCCGCCAAGGGGACATTTGTCTTCCTATGGGCACTCACCCAACTGTGTTCCAGGCCGAAATGACTGCGATTATGGTATGTGCTAGGGAAAACCTGAGGCTAGGCTTCAGGGACATCAACATTTCCATTTTTACAGACAGCCAGGCTGCGCTCAAAGCGCTTGACTCCTATGAATTCAATTCTAAGGTGGTCTGGGACTGCCTTTCTGCGGTATGTGACCTGGGCAGGCGCAACAAGGTAACGCTCTGTTGGGTTCCTGGGCACTCAGGGATAGAAGGGAATGAGGTGGCTGACAGGCTAGCAAATGTCGCGTCAGCTTCAGACTTCGTGGGACCACAGCCTTTCTGTGGAATCTCTCGTGGGCATGCATGTCACTCAGTCATGGCATGGGCTCAGGAGGAACACAGGAAAAGATGGGTTAGGCTTCAGCACCATAGGGTAAGTAAGCTCACCTTCTTCTCCCCTTCCCAGACGGTCGCCTCCAATGCCCTACGCTTGGACAGGAGGCGACTCAGACAGATCACAGGAATGGTCACTGGACATGGCTTTCTGAAATTACACCTGCATCGCTTGAGGATCCACAATGGTGACACTGCGTGTAGGAAATGTGGGCAATCAGAGGAGACTGCTGATCACCTACTCTACGACTGCACAGCTCTGAATGAGGTAAGGGACAGTACTCTTGGTGCAATGACAAGGGGCAGACACCTTCCTCAGGAGGAGCTCATTGACAGGATGCTTGAGTTCATTAAGCAACTCAGGTTTGACGGACTCTGAAGTACCATGTGGGGAGCGCAAAAAGCCCATCAGTGGCTGATGTGCAACAGGACAAGGTCCGCCCCTACAGAATCAATCAATCAACCAATCCTGGTTACTGCCACTAAAATTTATCAGTACAGTTCACCTTCGTACTGTACCGGTTCACCCCTTGCTTTGCTAGATACGTTTCACAGCCAGATCTGTAGTCTTTGTGGATAAAAGAGGCCGCCAAGGGGCCTCCATATCAAATCAACAAATAAAAATCAGTTTTCAACCTGACCATCTTGGATTACTTTGAAATTTGGTATGCTTATAGTTCTAACAAATACAAACAGAAAACTGGTTTTTGTTTATTTTTATCTTTTCCCGTTTATTTATAATTAATTTTTTTAAACATCCAAAATTGGCATTTTTTTACTTGCGGGGAGAGTTAAATTATAAAAAAAAACTTGTCTGGATGTCAATGTATGTAGTAGAGATCATCTAACTCATTTTAATGTTAAAATGTAACATGTAAAAATGTAACATGTGGAAATATAAGAAGTTAAAATGTAACATGTTAAAATGTAACGTGTTAAAATGTAACATTTTAAAATGTAACATGCTTAAATGTAACGTGTTAAAATGTAACATATTAAAATGTAACATGTAAAAATGTAACATGTAAAATTGTAACCTTTTAAAATGTAACATGCTTAAAGGTGACTTGTAAAAATGTAACATATTAAAAACGTTATGAGTACTGGTATGAGTAAAAGTTTTTATATCAGCTTGGTGGTTGAGTGATTATAGTACTGCTGTACTCGCCTTGTAATCAGAAGGTAGCTGGTTTGATTCTATGTTACTTTGTTTGTATTACCTGTCACTAGTTTGGTATTACTAATTTAATTAATCTTTGTCACAGGTGTACGAGGCTGCTGGGCTGGCCAATGCTGACAGTTTTATCCGACAGTTCCCTGATGGCTACAGTACCATTCTGGGGGAGAGAGGAGTTACCATGTCTGGGAGCCAGAAACAGAGGATAGCTATCGCCCGCGCTATACTGAAAATCCCATCCATCCTCATACTAGACGAGGCTACCAGGTCAGTTGCAAGGGAATGACTTGATCGTAAAACATGTTAAAATGTAAAAATGTAACATGTGGAAATATAAGAAGTTAAAATGTAACATGTTAAAATGTAACGTGTTAAAATGTAACATTTTAAAATGTAACATGCTTAAATGTAACGTGTTAAAATGTAACATATTAAAATGTAACATGTAAAAATGTAACATGTAAAATTGTAACCTTTTAAAATGTAACATGCTTAAAGGTGACTTGTAAAAATGTAACATATTAAAAACGTTATGAGTACTGGTATGAGTAAAAGTTTTTATATCAGCTTGGTGGTTGAGTGATTATAGTACTGCTGTACTCGCCTTGTAATCAGAAGGTAGCTGGTTTGATTCTATGTTACTTTGTTTGTATTACCTGTCACTAGTTTGGTATTACTAATTTAATTAATCTTTGTCACAGGTGTACGAGGCTGCTGGGCTGGCCAATGCTGACAGTTTTATCCGACAGTTCCCTGATGGCTACAGTACCATTCTGGGGGAGAGAGGAGTTACCATGTCTGGGAGCCAGAAACAGAGGATAGCTATCGCCCGCGCTATACTGAAAATCCCATCCATCCTCATACTAGACGAGGCTACCAGGTCAGTTGCAAGGGAATGACTTGATCGTAAAACATGTTAAAATGTAACATGTAAAAATGTAACATGTGGAAATATAAGAAGTTAAAATGTAACATGTTAAAATGTAACGTGTTAAAATGTAACATTTTAAAATGTAACATGCTTAAATGTAACGTGTTAAAATGTAACATATTAAAATGTAACATGTAAAAATGTAACATGTAAAATTGTAACCTTTTAAAATGTAACATGCTTAAAGGTGACTAGTTAAAATGTAACATATTAAAAACGTTATGAGTACTGGTATGAGTAAAAGTTTTTATATCAGCTTGGTGGTTGAGTGATTATAGTACTGCTGTACTCGCCGTGTAATCAGAAGGTAGCTGGTTTGATTCTATGTTACTTTGTTTGTATTACCTGTCACTAGTTTGGTATTACTAATTTAATTAATCTTTGTCACAGGTGTACGAGGCTGCTGGGCTGGCCAATGCTGACAATATTATCCGACAGTTCCCAGATGGCTACAGTACCATTCTGGGGGAGAGAGGAGTAACCGTGTCTGGGGGCCAGAAACAGAGGATAGCTATCGCCCGCGCTCTACTGAAAATCCCATCCATCCTCATACTAGACGAGGCTACCAGGTCAGTTGCAAGGGAAAGACTTGATCATAAAAAATGTTAAAATGTAACATGTAAATATGTAAAATGTAAAAATGTAGACGACGACGACGACGACGACGACGACGACGACGACGACGACGACGACGACGACGACGACGACGACGACGACGACGACGACGACGACGACGACGACGACGACGACGACGACGACGACGACGACGACGACGACGACGACGACGACGACGACGACGACGACGACGACGACGACGACGACGACGACGACGACGACGACGACGACGACGACGACGACGACGACGACGACGACGACGACGACGACGACGACGACGACGACGACGACGACGACGACGACGACGACGACGACGACGACGACGACGACGACGACGACGACGACGACGACGACGACGACGACGACGACGACGACGACGACGACGACGACGACGACGACGACGACGACGACGACGACGACGACGACGACGACGACGACGACGACGACGACGACGACGACGACGACGACGACGACGACGACGACGACGACGACGACGACGACGACGACATGTAATGTACATGTAACATGTACATGTAACATGTAAAAATGTAACCTTTTAAAATTTAAAATGTAACATATTAAAAACGTTATGAGTACTGGTATGAGTAAAAGTTTTTATGTCAGCTTGGTGGTTGAGTGATTAATCAGAAGGTAGCTGGTTTGATTCTATGTTACTTTGTTTGTATTACCTGTCACTAGTTTGGTATTACTAATTTAATTAATCTTTGTCACAGGTGTACGAGGCTGCTGGGCTGGCCAATGCTGACAGTTTTATCCGACAGTTCCCTGATGGCTACAGTACCATTCTGGGGGAGAGAGGAGTTACCATGTCTGGGAGCCAGAAACAGAGGATAGCTATCGCCCGCGCTATACTGAAAATCCCATCCATCCTCATACTAGACGAGGCTACCAGGTCAGTTGCAAGGGAATGACTTGATCGTAAAACATGTTAAAATGTAAAAATGTAACATGTGGAAATATAAGAAGTTAAAATGTAACATGTTAAAATGTAACGTGTTAAAATGTAACATTTTAAAATGTAACGTGTTAAAATGTAACATTTTAAAATGTAACATGCTTAAATGTAACATGTTAAAATGTAACATATTAAAATGTAACATGTAAAAATGTAACATGTAAAATTGTAACCTTTTAAAATGTAACATGCTTAAAGGTGACTTGTTAAAATGTAACATATTAAAAACGTTATGAGTACTGGTATGAGTAAAAGTTTTTATATCAGCTTGGTGGTTGAGTGATTATAGTACTGCTGTACTCGCCGTGTAATCAGAAGGTAGCTGGTTTGATTCTATGTTACTTTGTTTGTATTACCTGTCACTAGTTTGGTATTACTAATTTAATTAATCTTTGTCACAGGTGTACGAGGCTGCTGGGCTGGCCAATGCTGACAATATTATCCGACAGTTCCCAGATGGCTACAGTACCATTCTGGGGGAGAGAGGAGTAACCGTGTCTGGGGGCCAGAAACAGAGGATAGCTATCGCCCGCGCTCTACTGAAAATCCCATCCATCCTCATACTAGACGAGGCTACCAAGTCAGTTGCAAGGGAAAGACTTGATCATAAAAAATGTTAAATTGTAACATGTAAATATGTTAAATGTAAAAATGTAGACGACGACGACGACGACGACGACGACGACGACGACGACGACGACGACGACGACGACGACGACGACGACGACGACGACGACGACGACGACGACGACGACGACGACGACGACGACGACGACGACGACGACGACGACGACGACGACGACGACGACGACGACGACGACGACGACGACGACGACGACGACATGTAATGTACATGTAACATGTACATGTAACATGTAAAAATGTAACCTTTTAAAATTTAAAATGTAACATATTAAAAACGTTATGAGTACTGGTATGAGTAAAAGTTTTTATGTCAGCTTGGTGGTTGAGTGATTAATCAGAAGGTAGCTGGTTTGATTCTATGTTACTTTGTTTGTATTACCTGTCACTAGTTTGGTATTACTAATTTAATTAATCTTTGTCACAGGTGTACGAGGCTGCTGGGCTGGCCAATGCTGACAGTTTTATCCGACAGTTCCCTGATGGCTACAGTACCATTCTGGGGGAGAGAGGAGTTACCATGTCTGGGAGCCAGAAACAGAGGATAGCTATCGCCCGCGCTATACTGAAAATCCCATCCATCCTCATACTAGACGAGGCTACCAGGTCAGTTGCAAGGGAATGACTTGATCGTAAAACATGTTAAAATGTAAAAATGTAACATGTGGAAATATAAGAAGTTAAAATGTAACATGTTAAAATGTAACGTGTTAAAATGTAACATTTTAAAATGTAACGTGTTAAAATGTAACATTTTAAAATGTAACATGCTTAAATGTAACATGTTAAAATGTAACATATTAAAATGTAACATGTAAAAATGTAACATGTAAAATTGTAACCTTTTAAAATGTAACATGCTTAAAGGTGACTTGTTAAAATGTAACATATTAAAAACGTTATGAGTACTGGTATGAGTAAAAGTTTTTATATCAGCTTGGTGGTTGAGTGATTATAGTACTGCTGTACTCGCCGTGTAATCAGAAGGTAGCTGGTTTGATTCTATGTTACTTTGTTTGTATTACCTGTCACTAGTTTGGTATTACTAATTTAATTAATCTTTGTCACAGGTGTACGAGGCTGCTGAGCTGGCCAATGCTGACAATATTATCCGACAGTTCCCAGATGGCTACAGTACCATTCTGGGGGAGAGAGGAGTAACCGTGTCTGGGGGCCAGAAACAGAGGATAGCTATCGCCCGCGCTCTACTGAAAATCCCATCCATCCTCATACTAGACGAGGCTACCAGGTCAGTTGCAAGGGAAAGACTTGATCATAAAAAATGTTAAATTGTAACATGTAAATATGTAAAATGTAAAAATGTAGACGACGACGACGACGACGACGACGACGACGACGACGACGACGACGACGACGACGACGACGACGACGACGACGACGACGACGACGACGACGACGACGACGACGACGACGACGACGACGACGACGACGACGACGACGACATGTAATGTACATGTAACATGTACATGTAACATGTAAAAATGTAACCTTTTAAAATTTAAAATGTAACATATTAAAAACGTTATGAGTACTGGTATGAGTAAAAGTTTTTATGTCAGCTTGGTGGTTGAGTGATTAATCAGAAGGTAGCTGGTTTGATTCTATGTTACTTTGTTTGTATTACCTGTCACTAGTTTGGTATTACTAATTTAATTAATCTTTGTCACAGGTGTACGAGGCTGCTGGGCTGGCCAATGCTGACAGTTTTATCCGACAGTTCCCTGATGGCTACAGTACCATTCTGGGGGAGAGAGGAGTTACCATGTCTGGGAGCCAGAAACAGAGGATAGCTATCGCCCGCGCTATACTGAAAATCCCATCCATCCTCATACTAGACGAGGCTACCAGGTCAGTTGCAAGGGAATGACTTGATCGTAAAACATGTTAAAATGTAAAAATGTAACATGTGGAAATATAAGAAGTTAAAATGTAACATGTTAAAATGTAACGTGTTAAAATGTAACATTTTAAAATGTAACGTGTTAAAATGTAACATTTTAAAATGTAACATGCTTAAATGTAACATGTTAAAATGTAACATATTAAAATGTAACATGTAAAAATGTAACATGTAAAATTGTAACCTTTTAAAATGTAACATGCTTAAAGGTGACTTGTTAAAATGTAACATATTAAAAACGTTATGAGTACTGGTATGAGTAAAAGTTTTTATATCAGCTTGGTGGTTGAGTGATTATAGTACTGCTGTACTCGCCGTGTAATCAGAAGGTAGCTGGTTTGATTCTATGTTACTTTGTTTGTATTACCTGTCACTAGTTTGGTATTACTAATTTAATTAATCTTTGTCACAGGTGTACGAGGCTGCTGGGCTGGCCAATGCTGACAATATTATCCGACAGTTCCCAGATGGCTACAGTACCATTCTGGGGGAGAGAGGAGTAACCGTGTCTGGGGGCCAGAAACAGAGGATAGCTATCGCCCGCGCTCTACTGAAAATCCCATCCATCCTCATACTAGACGAGGCTACCAGGTCAGTTGCAAGGGAAAGACTTGATCATAAAAAATGTTAAATTGTAACATGTAAATATGTAAAATGTAAAAATGTAGACGACGACGACGACGACGACGACGACGACGACGACGACGACGACGACGACGACGACGACGACGACGACGACGACGACGACGACGACGACGACGACGACGACGACGACGACGACGACGACGACGACGACGACGACGACGACGACGACGACGACGACGACGACGACGACGACGACGACATGTAATGTACATGTAACATGTACATGTAACATGTAAAAATGTAACCTTTTAAAATTTAAAATGTAACATATTAAAAACGTTATGAGTACTGGTATGAGTAAAAGTTTTTATGTCAGCTTGGTGGTTGAGTGATTAATCAGAAGGTAGCTGGTTTGATTCTATGTTACTTTGTTTGTATTACCTGTCACTAGTTTGGTATTACTAATTTAATTAATCTTTGTCACAGGTGTACGAGGCTGCTGGGCTGGCCAATGCTGACAGTTTTATCCGACAGTTCCCTGATGGCTACAGTACCATTCTGGGGGAGAGAGGAGTTACCATGTCTGGGAGCCAGAAACAGAGGATAGCTATCGCCCGCGCTATACTGAAAATCCCATCCATCCTCATACTAGACGAGGCTACCAGGTCAGTTGCAAGGGAATGACTTGATCGTAAAACATGTTAAAATGTAAAAATGTAACATGTGGAAATATAAGAAGTTAAAATGTAACATGTTAAAATGTAACGTGTTAAAATGTAACATTTTAAAATGTAACGTGTTAAAATGTAACATTTTAAAATGTAACATGCTTAAATGTAACATGTTAAAATGTAACATATTAAAATGTAACATGTAAAAATGTAACATGTAAAATTGTAACCTTTTAAAATGTAACATGCTTAAAGGTGACTTGTTAAAATGTAACATATTAAAAACGTTATGAGTACTGGTATGAGTAAAAGTTTTTATATCAGCTTGGTGGTTGAGTGATTATAGTACTGCTGTACTCGCCGTGTAATCAGAAGGTAGCTGGTTTGATTCTATGTTACTTTGTTTGTATTACCTGTCACTAGTTTGGTATTACTAATTTAATTAATCTTTGTCACAGGTGTACGAGGCTGCTGGGCTGGCCAATGCTGACAATATTATCCGACAGTTCCCAGATGGCTACAGTACCATTCTGGGGGAGAGAGGAGTAACCGTGTCTGGGGGCCAGAAACAGAGGATAGCTATCGCCCGCGCTCTACTGAAAATCCCATCCATCCTCATACTAGACGAGGCTACCAAGTCAGTTGCAAGGGAAAGACTTGATCATAAAAAATGTTAAATTGTAACATGTAAATATGTTAAATGTAAAAATGTAGACGACGACGACGACGACGACGACGACGACGACGACGACGACGACGACGACGACGACGACGACGACGACGACGACGACGACGACGACGACGACGACGACGACGACGACGACGACGACGACGACGACGACGACGACGGGGACGACGACGACGACGACGACGACGACGACGACGACGACGACGACGACGACGACGACGACGACGACGACGACGACGACGACGACGACGACGACGACGACGACGACGACGACGACGACGACGACGACGACGACGACGACGACGACGACGACGACGACGACGACGACGACGACGACGACGACGACGACGACGACGACGACGACGACGACGACGACGACGACGACGACGACGACGACGACGACGACGACGACGACGACGACGACGACGACGACGACGACGACGACGACGACGACGACGACGACGACGACGACGACGACGACGACGACGACGACGACGACGACGACGACGACGACGACGACGACGACGACGACGACGACGACGACGACGACGACGACGACGACGACGACGACGACGACGACGACGACGACGACGACGACGACGACGACGACGACGACGACGACGACGACGACGACGACGACGACGACGACGACGACGACGACGACGACGACGACGACGACGACGACGACGACGACGACGACGACGACGACGACGACGACGACGACGACGACGACGACGACGACGACGACGACGACGACGACGACGACGACGACGACGACGACGACGACGACGACGACGACGACGACGACGACGACGACGACGACGACGACGACGACGACGACGACGACGACGACGACGACGACGACGACGACGACGACGACGACGACGACGACGACGACGACGACGACGACGACGACGACGACGACGACGACGACGACGACGACGACGACGACGACGACGACGACGACGACGACGACGACGACGACGACGACGACGACGACGACGACGACGACGACGACGACGACGACGACGACGACGACGACGACGACGACGACGACGACGACGACGACGACGACGACGACGACGACGACGACGACGACGACGACGACGACGACGACGACGACGACGACGACGACGACGACGACGACGACGACGACGACGACGACGACGACGACGACGACGACGACGACGACGACGACGACGACGACGACGACGACGACGACGACGACGACGACGACGACGACGACGACGACGACGACGACGACGACGACGACGACGACGACGACGACGACGACGACGACGACATGTAATGTACATGTAACATGTACATGTAACATGTAAAAATGTAACCTTTTAAAATTTAAAATGTAACATATTAAAAACGTTATGAGTACTGGTATGAGTAAAAGTTTTTATGTCAGCTTGGTGGTTGAGTGATTAATCAGAAGGTAGCTGGTTTGATTCTATGTTACTTTGTTTGTATTACCTGTCACTAGTTTGGTATTACTAATTTAATTAATCTTTGTCACAGGTGTACGAGGCTGCTGGGCTGGCCAATGCTGACAGTTTTATCCGACAGTTCCCTGATGGCTACAGTACCATTCTGGGGGAGAGAGGAGTTACCATGTCTGGGAGCCAGAAACAGAGGATAGCTATCGCCCGCGCTATACTGAAAATCCCATCCATCCTCATACTAGACGAGGCTACCAGGTCAGTTGCAAGGGAATGACTTGATCGTAAAACATGTTAAAATGTAAAAATGTAACATGTGGAAATATAAGAAGTTAAAATGTAACATGTTAAAATGTAACGTGTTAAAATGTAACATTTTAAAATGTAACGTGTTAAAATGTAACATTTTAAAATGTAACATGCTTAAATGTAACATGTTAAAATGTAACATATTAAAATGTAACATGTAAAAATGTAACATGTAAAATTGTAACCTTTTAAAATGTAACATGCTTAAAGGTGACTTGTTAAAATGTAACATATTAAAAACGTTATGAGTACTGGTATGAGTAAAAGTTTTTATATCAGCTTGGTGGTTGAGTGATTATAGTACTGCTGTACTCGCCGTGTAATCAGAAGGTAGCTGGTTTGATTCTATGTTACTTTGTTTGTATTACCTGTCACTAGTTTGGTATTACTAATTTAATTAATCTTTGTCACAGGTGTACGAGGCTGCTGAGCTGGCCAATGCTGACAATATTATCCGACAGTTCCCAGATGGCTACAGTACCATTCTGGGGGAGAGAGGAGTAACCGTGTCTGGGGGCCAGAAACAGAGGATAGCTATCGCCCGCGCTCTACTGAAAATCCCATCCATCCTCATACTAGACGAGGCTACCAGGTCAGTTGCAAGGGAAAGACTTGATCATAAAAAATGTTAAATTGTAACATGTAAATATGTAAAATGTAAAAATGTAGACGACGACGACGACGACGACGACGACGACGACGACGACGACGACGACGACGACGACGACGACGACGACGACGACGACGACGACGACGACGACGACGACGACGACGACGACGACGACGACGACGACGACGACGACGACGACGACGACGACGACATGTAATGTACATGTAACATGTACATGTAACATGTAAAAATGTAACCTTTTAAAATTTAAAATGTAACATATTAAAAACGTTATGAGTACTGGTATGAGTAAAAGTTTTTATGTCAGCTTGGTGGTTGAGTGATTAATCAGAAGGTAGCTGGTTTGATTCTATGTTACTTTGTTTGTATTACCTGTCACTAGTTTGGTATTACTAATTTAATTAATCTTTGTCACAGGTGTACGAGGCTGCTGGGCTGGCCAATGCTGACAGTTTTATCCGACAGTTCCCTGATGGCTACAGTACCATTCTGGGGGAGAGAGGAGTTACCATGTCTGGGAGCCAGAAACAGAGGATAGCTATCGCCCGCGCTATACTGAAAATCCCATCCATCCTCATACTAGACGAGGCTACCAGGTCAGTTGCAAGGGAATGACTTGATCGTAAAACATGTTAAAATGTAAAAATGTAACATGTGGAAATATAAGAAGTTAAAATGTAACATGTTAAAATGTAACGTGTTAAAATGTAACATTTTAAAATGTAACGTGTTAAAATGTAACATTTTAAAATGTAACATGCTTAAATGTAACATGTTAAAATGTAACATATTAAAATGTAACATGTAAAAATGTAACATGTAAAATTGTAACCTTTTAAAATGTAACATGCTTAAAGGTGACTTGTTAAAATGTAACATGTTAAAATGATGACGACGACGACGACGACGACGACATGTAATGTACATGTAACATGTACATGTAACATGTAAAAATGTAACCTTTTAAAATTTAAAATGTAACATATTAAAAACGTTATGAGTACTGGTATGAGTAAAAGTTTTTATGTCAGCTTGGTGGTTGAGTGATTAATCAGAAGGTAGCTGGTTTGATTCTATGTTACTTTGTTTGTATTACCTGTCACTAGTTTGGTATTACTAATTTAATTAATCTTTGTCACAGGTGTACGAGGCTGCTGGGCTGGCCAATGCTGACAGTTTTATCCGACAGTTCCCTGATGGCTACAGTACCATTCTGGGGGAGAGAGGAGTTACCATGTCTGGGAGCCAGAAACAGAGGATAGCTATCGCCCGCGCTATACTGAAAATCCCATCCATCCTCATACTAGACGAGGCTACCAGGTCAGTTGCAAGGGAATGACTTGATCGTAAAACATGTTAAAATGTAAAAATGTAACATGTGGAAATATAAGAAGTTAAAATGTAACATGTTAAAATGTAACGTGTTAAAATGTAACATTTTAAAATGTAACGTGTTAAAATGTAACATTTTAAAATGTAACATGCTTAAATGTAACATGTTAAAATGTAACATATTAAAATGTAACATGTAAAAATGTAACATGTAAAATTGTAACCTTTTAAAATGTAACATGCTTAAAGGTGACTTGTTAAAATGTAACATATTAAAAACGTTATGAGTACTGGTATGAGTAAAAGTTTTTATATCAGCTTGGTGGTTGAGTGATTATAGTACTGCTGTACTCGCCGTGTAATCAGAAGGTAGCTGGTTTGATTCTATGTTACTTTGTTTGTATTACCTGTCACTAGTTTGGTATTACTAATTTAATTAATCTTTGTCACAGGTGTACGAGGCTGCTGGGCTGGCCAATGCTGACAATATTATCCGACAGTTCCCAGATGGCTACAGTACCATTCTGGGGGAGAGAGGAGTAACCGTGTCTGGGGGCCAGAAACAGAGGATAGCTATCGCCCGCGCTCTACTGAAAATCCCATCCATCCTCATACTAGACGAGGCTACCAGGTCAGTTGCAAGGGAAAGACTTGATCATAAAAAATGTTAAATTGTAACATGTAAATATGTAAAATGTAAAAATGTAGACGACGACGACGACGACGACGACGACGACGACGACGACGACGACGACGACGACGACGACGACGACGACGACGACGACGACGACGACGACGACGACGACGACGACGACGACGACGACGACGACGACGACGACGACGACGACGACATGTAATGTACATGTAACATGTACATGTAACATGTAAAAATGTAACCTTTTAAAATTTAAAATGTAACATATTAAAAACGTTATGAGTACTGGTATGAGTAAAAGTTTTTATGTCAGCTTGGTGGTTGAGTGATTAATCAGAAGGTAGCTGGTTTGATTCTATGTTACTTTGTTTGTATTACCTGTCACTAGTTTGGTATTACTAATTTAATTAATCTTTGTCACAGGTGTACGAGGCTGCTGGGCTGGCCAATGCTGACAGTTTTATCCGACAGTTCCCTGATGGCTACAGTACCATTCTGGGGGAGAGAGGAGTTACCATGTCTGGGAGCCAGAAACAGAGGATAGCTATCGCCCGCGCTATACTGAAAATCCCATCCATCCTCATACTAGACGAGGCTACCAGGTCAGTTGCAAGGGAATGACTTGATCGTAAAACATGTTAAAATGTAAAAATGTAACATGTGGAAATATAAGAAGTTAAAATGTAACATGTTAAAATGTAACGTGTTAAAATGTAACATTTTAAAATGTAACGTGTTAAAATGTAACATTTTAAAATGTAACATGCTTAAATGTAACATGTTAAAATGTAACATATTAAAATGTAACATGTAAAAATGTAACATGTAAAATTGTAACCTTTTAAAATGTAACATGCTTAAAGGTGACTTGTTAAAATGTAACATATTAAAAACGTTATGAGTACTGGTATGAGTAAAAGTTTTTATATCAGCTTGGTGGTTGAGTGATTATAGTACTGCTGTACTCGCCGTGTAATCAGAAGGTAGCTGGTTTGATTCTATGTTACTTTGTTTGTATTACCTGTCACTAGTTTGGTATTACTAATTTAATTAATCTTTGTCACAGGTGTACGAGGCTGCTGAGCTGGCCAATGCTGACAATATTATCCGACAGTTCCCAGATGGCTACAGTACCATTCTGGGGGAGAGAGGAGTAACCGTGTCTGGGGGCCAGAAACAGAGGATAGCTATCGCCCGCGCTCTACTGAAAATCCCATCCATCCTCATACTAGACGAGGCTACCAGGTCAGTTGCAAGGGAAAGACTTGATCATAAAAAATGTTAAATTGTAACATGTAAATATGTAAAATGTAAAAATGTAGACGACGACGACGACGACGACGACGACGACGACGACGACGACGACGACGACGACGACGACGACGACGACGACGACGACGACGACGACGACGACGACGACGACGACGACGACGACGACGACGACGACGACGACGACGACGACGACGACGACATGTAATGTACATGTAACATGTACATGTAACATGTAAAAATGTAACCTTTTAAAATTTAAAATGTAACATATTAAAAACGTTATGAGTACTGGTATGAGTAAAAGTTTTTATGTCAGCTTGGTGGTTGAGTGATTAATCAGAAGGTAGCTGGTTTGATTCTATGTTACTTTGTTTGTATTACCTGTCACTAGTTTGGTATTACTAATTTAATTAATCTTTGTCACAGGTGTACGAGGCTGCTGGGCTGGCCAATGCTGACAGTTTTATCCGACAGTTCCCTGATGGCTACAGTACCATTCTGGGGGAGAGAGGAGTTACCATGTCTGGGAGCCAGAAACAGAGGATAGCTATCGCCCGCGCTATACTGAAAATCCCATCCATCCTCATACTAGACGAGGCTACCAGGTCAGTTGCAAGGGAATGACTTGATCGTAAAACATGTTAAAATGTAAAAATGTAACATGTGGAAATATAAGAAGTTAAAATGTAACATGTTAAAATGTAACGTGTTAAAATGTAACATTTTAAAATGTAACGTGTTAAAATGTAACATTTTAAAATGTAACATGCTTAAATGTAACATGTTAAAATGTAACATATTAAAATGTAACATGTAAAAATGTAACATGTAAAATTGTAACCTTTTAAAATGTAACATGCTTAAAGGTGACTTGTTAAAATGTAACATATTAAAAACGTTATGAGTACTGGTATGAGTAAAAGTTTTTATATCAGCTTGGTGGTTGAGTGATTATAGTACTGCTGTACTCGCCGTGTAATCAGAAGGTAGCTGGTTTGATTCTATGTTACTTTGTTTGTATTACCTGTCACTAGTTTGGTATTACTAATTTAATTAATCTTTGTCACAGGTGTACGAGGCTGCTGGGCTGGCCAATGCTGACAATATTATCCGACAGTTCCCAGATGGCTACAGTACCATTCTGGGGGAGAGAGGAGTAACCGTGTCTGGGGGCCAGAAACAGAGGATAGCTATCGCCCGCGCTCTACTGAAAATCCCATCCATCCTCATACTAGACGAGGCTACCAGGTCAGTTGCAAGGGAAAGACTTGATCATAAAAAATGTTAAATTGTAACATGTAAATATGTAAAATGTAAAAATGTAGACGACGACGACGACGACGACGACGACGACGACGACGACGACGACGACGACGACGACGACGACGACGACGACGACGACGACGACGACGACGACGACGACGACGACGACGACGACGACGACGACGACGACGACGACGACGACGACGACGACGACGACGACGACGACGACGACGACGACGACGACGACGACGACATGTAATGTACATGTAACATGTACATGTAACATGTAAAAATGTAACCTTTTAAAATTTAAAATGTAACATATTAAAAACGTTATGAGTACTGGTATGAGTAAAAGTTTTTATGTCAGCTTGGTGGTTGAGTGATTAATCAGAAGGTAGCTGGTTTGATTCTATGTTACTTTGTTTGTATTACCTGTCACTAGTTTGGTATTACTAATTTAATTAATCTTTGTCACAGGTGTACGAGGCTGCTGGGCTGGCCAATGCTGACAGTTTTATCCGACAGTTCCCTGATGGCTACAGTACCATTCTGGGGGAGAGAGGAGTTACCATGTCTGGGAGCCAGAAACAGAGGATAGCTATCGCCCGCGCTATACTGAAAATCCCATCCATCCTCATACTAGACGAGGCTACCAGGTCAGTTGCAAGGGAATGACTTGATCGTAAAACATGTTAAAATGTAAAAATGTAACATGTGGAAATATAAGAAGTTAAAATGTAACATGTTAAAATGTAACGTGTTAAAATGTAACATTTTAAAATGTAACGTGTTAAAATGTAACATTTTAAAATGTAACATGCTTAAATGTAACATGTTAAAATGTAACATATTAAAATGTAACATGTAAAAATGTAACATGTAAAATTGTAACCTTTTAAAATGTAACATGCTTAAAGGTGACTTGTTAAAATGTAACATATTAAAAACGTTATGAGTACTGGTATGAGTAAAAGTTTTTATATCAGCTTGGTGGTTGAGTGATTATAGTACTGCTGTACTCGCCGTGTAATCAGAAGGTAGCTGGTTTGATTCTATGTTACTTTGTTTGTATTACCTGTCACTAGTTTGGTATTACTAATTTAATTAATCTTTGTCACAGGTGTACGAGGCTGCTGGGCTGGCCAATGCTGACAATATTATCCGACAGTTCCCAGATGGCTACAGTACCATTCTGGGGGAGAGAGGAGTAACCGTGTCTGGGGGCCAGAAACAGAGGATAGCTATCGCCCGCGCTCTACTGAAAATCCCATCCATCCTCATACTAGACGAGGCTACCAAGTCAGTTGCAAGGGAAAGACTTGATCATAAAAAATGTTAAATTGTAACATGTAAATATGTAAAATGTAAAAATGTAGACGACGACGACGACGACGACGACGACGACGACGACGACGACGACGACGACGACGACGACGACGACGACGACGACGACGACGACGACGACGACGACGACGACGACGACGACGACGACGACGACGACGACGACGACGACGACGACGACGACGACGACGACGACGACGACGACGACGACGACGACGACGACGACGACGACGACGACGACGACGACGACGACGACGACGACGACGACGACGACGACGACGACGACGACGACGACGACGACGACGACGACGACGACGACGACGACGACGACGACGACGACGACGACGACGACGACGACGACGACGACGACGACGACGACGACGACATGTAATGTACATGTAACATGTACATGTAACATGTAAAAATGTAACCTTTTAAAATTTAAAATGTAACATATTAAAAACGTTATGAGTACTGGTATGAGTAAAAGTTTTTATGTCAGCTTGGTGGTTGAGTGATTAATCAGAAGGTAGCTGGTTTGATTCTATGTTACTTTGTTTGTATTACCTGTCACTAGTTTGGTATTACTAATTTAATTAATCTTTGTCACAGGTGTACGAGGCTGCTGGGCTGGCCAATGCTGACAGTTTTATCCGACAGTTCCCTGATGGCTACAGTACCATTCTGGGGGAGAGAGGAGTTACCATGTCTGGGAGCCAGAAACAGAGGATAGCTATCGCCCGCGCTATACTGAAAATCCCATCCATCCTCATACTAGACGAGGCTACCAGGTCAGTTGCAAGGGAATGACTTGATCGTAAAACATGTTAAAATGTAAAAATGTAACATGTGGAAATATAAGAAGTTAAAATGTAACATGTTAAAATGTAACGTGTTAAAATGTAACATTTTAAAATGTAACGTGTTAAAATGTAACATTTTAAAATGTAACATGCTTAAATGTAACATGTTAAAATGTAACATATTAAAATGTAACATGTAAAAATGTAACATGTAAAATTGTAACCTTTTAAAATGTAACATGCTTAAAGGTGACTTGTTAAAATGTAACATGTTAAAATGATGACGACGACGACGACGACGACGACATGTAATGTACATGTAACATGTACATGTAACATGTAAAAATGTAACCTTTTAAAATTTAAAATGTAACATATTAAAAACGTTATGAGTACTGGTATGAGTAAAAGTTTTTATGTCAGCTTGGTGGTTGAGTGATTAATCAGAAGGTAGCTGGTTTGATTCTATGTTACTTTGTTTGTATTACCTGTCACTAGT
Source organism: Macrosteles quadrilineatus (assembly GCF_028750875.1). Taxonomy (NCBI): domain Eukaryota; kingdom Metazoa; phylum Arthropoda; class Insecta; order Hemiptera; family Cicadellidae; genus Macrosteles; species Macrosteles quadrilineatus. Next base: position 20,479 of record NW_026543259.1, on the reverse strand, counting down.
TTGGTATTACTAATTTAATTAATCTTTGTCACAGGTGTACGAGGCTGCTGGGCTGGCCAATGCTGACAGTTTTATCCGACAGTTCCCTGATGGCTACAGTACCATTCTGGGGGAGAGAGGAGTTACCATGTCTGGGAGCCAGAAACAGAGGATAGCTATCGCCCGCGCTATACTGAAAATCCCATCCATCCTCATACTAGACGAGGCTACCAGGTCAGTTGCAAGGGAATGACTTGATCGTAAAACATGTTAAAATGTAAAAATGTAACATGTGGAAATATAAGAAGTTAAAATGTAACATGTTAAAATGTAACGTGTTAAAATGTAACATTTTAAAATGTAACGTGTTAAAATGTAACATTTTAAAATGTAACATGCTTAAATGTAACATGTTAAAATGTAACATATTAAAATGTAACATGTAAAAATGTAACATGTAAAATTGTAACCTTTTAAAATGTAACATGCTTAAAGGTGACTTGTTAAAATGTAACATATTAAAAACGTTATGAGTACTGGTATGAGTAAAAGTTTTTATATCAGCTTGGTGGTTGAGTGATTATAGTACTGCTGTACTCGCCGTGTAATCAGAAGGTAGCTGGTTTGATTCTATGTTACTTTGTTTGTATTACCTGTCACTAGTTTGGTATTACTAATTTAATTAATCTTTGTCACAGGTGTACGAGGCTGCTGGGCTGGCCAATGCTGACAATATTATCCGACAGTTCCCAGATGGCTACAGTACCATTCTGGGGGAGAGAGGAGTAACCGTGTCTGGGGGCCAGAAACAGAGGATAGCTATCGCCCGCGCTCTACTGAAAATCCCATCCATCCTCATACTAGACGAGGCTACCAGGTCAGTTGCAAGGGAAAGACTTGATCATAAAAAATGTTAAATTGTAACATGTAAATATGTAAAATGTAAAAATGTAGACGACGACGACGACGACGACGACGACGACGACGACGACGACGACGACGACGACGACGACGACGACGACGACGACGACGACGACGACGACGACGACGACGACGACGACGACGACGACGACGACGACGACGACGACGACGACGACGACGACGACGACGACGACGACGACGACGACATGTAATGTACATGTAACATGTACATGTAACATGTAAAAATGTAACCTTTTAAAATTTAAAATGTAACATATTAAAAACGTTATGAGTACTGGTATGAGTAAAAGTTTTTATGTCAGCTTGGTGGTTGAGTGATTAATCAGAAGGTAGCTGGTTTGATTCTATGTTACTTTGTTTGTATTACCTGTCACTAGTTTGGTATTACTAATTTAATTAATCTTTGTCACAGGTGTACGAGGCTGCTGGGCTGGCCAATGCTGACAGTTTTATCCGACAGTTCCCTGATGGCTACAGTACCATTCTGGGGGAGAGAGGAGTTACCATGTCTGGGAGCCAGAAACAGAGGATAGCTATCGCCCGCGCTATACTGAAAATCCCATCCATCCTCATACTAGACGAGGCTACCAGGTCAGTTGCAAGGGAATGACTTGATCGTAAAACATGTTAAAATGTAAAAATGTAACATGTGGAAATATAAGAAGTTAAAATGTAACATGTTAAAATGTAACGTGTTAAAATGTAACATTTTAAAATGTAACGTGTTAAAATGTAACATTTTAAAATGTAACATGCTTAAATGTAACATGTTAAAATGTAACATATTAAAATGTAACATGTAAAAATGTAACATGTAAAATTGTAACCTTTTAAAATGTAACATGCTTAAAGGTGACTTGTTAAAATGTAACATATTAAAAACGTTATGAGTACTGGTATGAGTAAAAGTTTTTATATCAGCTTGGTGGTTGAGTGATTATAGTACTGCTGTACTCGCCGTGTAATCAGAAGGTAGCTGGTTTGATTCTATGTTACTTTGTTTGTATTACCTGTCACTAGTTTGGTATTACTAATTTAATTAATCTTTGTCACAGGTGTACGAGGCTGCTGAGCTGGCCAATGCTGACAATATTATCCGACAGTTCCCAGATGGCTACAGTACCATTCTGGGGGAGAGAGGAGTAACCGTGTCTGGGGGCCAGAAACAGAGGATAGCTATCGCCCGCGCTCTACTGAAAATCCCATCCATCCTCATACTAGACGAGGCTACCAGGTCAGTTGCAAGGGAAAGACTTGATCATAAAAAATGTTAAATTGTAACATGTAAATATGTAAAATGTAAAAATGTAGACGACGACGACGACGACGACGACGACGACGACGACGACGACGACGACGACGACGACGACGACGACGACGACGACGACGACGACGACGACGACGACGACGACGACGACGACGACGACGACGACGACGACGACGACGACGACGACGACGACGACGACGACGACGACGACGACGACGACGACGACATGTAATGTACATGTAACATGTACATGTAACATGTAAAAATGTAACCTTTTAAAATTTAAAATGTAACATATTAAAAACGTTATGAGTACTGGTATGAGTAAAAGTTTTTATGTCAGCTTGGTGGTTGAGTGATTAATCAGAAGGTAGCTGGTTTGATTCTATGTTACTTTGTTTGTATTACCTGTCACTAGTTTGGTATTACTAATTTAATTAATCTTTGTCACAGGTGTACGAGGCTGCTGGGCTGGCCAATGCTGACAGTTTTATCCGACAGTTCCCTGATGGCTACAGTACCATTCTGGGGGAGAGAGGAGTTACCATGTCTGGGAGCCAGAAACAGAGGATAGCTATCGCCCGCGCTATACTGAAAATCCCATCCATCCTCATACTAGACGAGGCTACCAGGTCAGTTGCAAGGGAATGACTTGATCGTAAAACATGTTAAAATGTAAAAATGTAACATGTGGAAATATAAGAAGTTAAAATGTAACATGTTAAAATGTAACGTGTTAAAATGTAACATTTTAAAATGTAACGTGTTAAAATGTAACATTTTAAAATGTAACATGCTTAAATGTAACATGTTAAAATGTAACATATTAAAATGTAACATGTAAAAATGTAACATGTAAAATTGTAACCTTTTAAAATGTAACATGCTTAAAGGTGACTTGTTAAAATGTAACATATTAAAAACGTTATGAGTACTGGTATGAGTAAAAGTTTTTATATCAGCTTGGTGGTTGAGTGATTATAGTACTGCTGTACTCGCCGTGTAATCAGAAGGTAGCTGGTTTGATTCTATGTTACTTTGTTTGTATTACCTGTCACTAGTTTGGTATTACTAATTTAATTAATCTTTGTCACAGGTGTACGAGGCTGCTGGGCTGGCCAATGCTGACAATATTATCCGACAGTTCCCAGATGGCTACAGTACCATTCTGGGGGAGAGAGGAGTAACCGTGTCTGGGGGCCAGAAACAGAGGATAGCTATCGCCCGCGCTCTACTGAAAATCCCATCCATCCTCATACTAGACGAGGCTACCAGGTCAGTTGCAAGGGAAAGACTTGATCATAAAAAATGTTAAATTGTAACATGTAAATATGTAAAATGTAAAAATGTAGACGACGACGACGACGACGACGACGACGACGACGACGACGACGACGACGACGACGACGACGACGACGACGACGACGACGACGACGACGACGACGACGACGACGACGACGACGACGACGACGACGACGACGACGACGACGACGACGACGACGACGACGACGACGACGACGACGACGACGACGACGACGACGACATGTAATGTACATGTAACATGTACATGTAACATGTAAAAATGTAACCTTTTAAAATTTAAAATGTAACATATTAAAAACGTTATGAGTACTGGTATGAGTAAAAGTTTTTATGTCAGCTTGGTGGTTGAGTGATTAATCAGAAGGTAGCTGGTTTGATTCTATGTTACTTTGTTTGTATTACCTGTCACTAGTTTGGTATTACTAATTTAATTAATCTTTGTCACAGGTGTACGAGGCTGCTGGGCTGGCCAATGCTGACAGTTTTATCCGACAGTTCCCTGATGGCTACAGTACCATTCTGGGGGAGAGAGGAGTTACCATGTCTGGGAGCCAGAAACAGAGGATAGCTATCGCCCGCGCTATACTGAAAATCCCATCCATCCTCATACTAGACGAGGCTACCAGGTCAGTTGCAAGGGAATGACTTGATCGTAAAACATGTTAAAATGTAAAAATGTAACATGTGGAAATATAAGAAGTTAAAATGTAACATGTTAAAATGTAACGTGTTAAAATGTAACATTTTAAAATGTAACGTGTTAAAATGTAACATTTTAAAATGTAACATGCTTAAATGTAACATGTTAAAATGTAACATATTAAAATGTAACATGTAAAAATGTAACATGTAAAATTGTAACCTTTTAAAATGTAACATGCTTAAAGGTGACTTGTTAAAATGTAACATATTAAAAACGTTATGAGTACTGGTATGAGTAAAAGTTTTTATATCAGCTTGGTGGTTGAGTGATTATAGTACTGCTGTACTCGCCGTGTAATCAGAAGGTAGCTGGTTTGATTCTATGTTACTTTGTTTGTATTACCTGTCACTAGTTTGGTATTACTAATTTAATTAATCTTTGTCACAGGTGTACGAGGCTGCTGGGCTGGCCAATGCTGACAATATTATCCGACAGTTCCCAGATGGCTACAGTACCATTCTGGGGGAGAGAGGAGTAACCGTGTCTGGGGGCCAGAAACAGAGGATAGCTATCGCCCGCGCTCTACTGAAAATCCCATCCATCCTCATACTAGACGAGGCTACCAAGTCAGTTGCAAGGGAAAGACTTGATCATAAAAAATGTTAAATTGTAACATGTAAATATGTAAAATGTAAAAATGTAGACGACGACGACGACGACGACGACGACGACGACGACGACGACGACGACGACGACGACGACGACGACGACGACGACGACGACGACGACGACGACGACGACGACGACGACGACGACGACGACGACGACGACGACGACGACGACGACGACGACGACGACGACGACGACGACGACGACGACGACGACGACGACGACGACGACGACGACGACGACGACGACGACGACGACGACGACGACGACGACGACGACGACGACGACGACGACGACGACGACGACGACGACGACGACGACGACGACGACGACGACGACGACGACGACGACGACGACGACGACGACGACGACGACGACGACGACGACGACGACGACGACGACGACGACGACGACGACGACGACGACGACGACGACGACGACGACGACGACGACGACGACGACGACGACGACGACGACGACGACGACGACGACGACGACGACGACGACGACGACGACGACGACGACGACGACGACGACGACGACGACGACGACGACGACGACGACGACGACGACGACGACGACGACGACGACGACGACGACGACGACGACGACGACGACGACGACGACGACGACGACGACGACGACGACGACGACGACGACGACGACGACGACGACGACGACGACGACGACGACGACGACGACGACGACGACGACGACGACGACGACGACGACGACGACGACGACGACGACGACGACGACGACGACGACGACGACGACGACGACGACGACGACGACGACGACGACGACGACGACGACGACGACGACGACGACGACGACGACGACGACGACGACGACGACGACGACGACGACGACGACGACGACGACGACGACGACGACGACGACGACGACGACGACGACGACGACGACGACGACGACGACGACGACGACGACGACGACGACGACGACGACGACGACGACGACGACGACGACGACGACGACGACGACGACGACGACGACGACGACGACGACGACGACGACGACGACGACGACGACGACGACGACGACGACGACGACGACGACGACGACGACGACGACGACGACGACGACGACGACGACGACGACGACGACGACGACGACGACGACGACGACGACGACGACGACGACGACGACGACGACGACGACGACGACGACGACGACGACGACGACGACGACGACGACGACGACGACGACGACGACGACGACGACGACGACGACGACGACGACGACGACGACGACGACGACGACGACGACGACGACGACGACGACGACGACGACGACGACGACGACGACGACGACGACGACGACGACGACGACGACGACGACGACGACGACGACGACGACGACGACGACGACGACGACGACGACGACGACGACGACGACGACGACGACGACGACGACGACGACGACGACGACGACGACGACGACGACGACGACGACGACGACGACGACGACGACGACGACGACATGTAATGTACATGTAACATGTAAAAATGTAACCTTTTAAAATTTAAAATGTAACATATTAAAAACGTTATGAGTACTGGTATGAGTAAAAGTTTTTATGTCAGCTTGGTGGTTGAGTGATTAATCAGAAGGCTGGTTTGATTCTATGTTACTTTGTTTGTATTACCTGTCACTAGTTTGGTATTACTAATTTAATTAATCTTTGTCACAGGTGTACGAGGCTGCTGGGCTGGCCAATGCTGACAGTTTTATGCGACAGTTCCCTGATGGCTACAGTACCATTCTGGGGGAGAGAGGAGTTACCATGTCTGGGAGCCAGAAACAGAGGATAGCTATCGCCCGCGCTATACTGAAAATCCCATCCATCCTCATACTAGACGAGGCTACCAGGTCAGTTGCAAGGGAATGACTTGATCGTAAAACATGTTAAAATGTAAAAATGTAACATGTGGAAATATAAGAAGTTAAAATGTAACATGTTAAAATGTAACGTGTTAAAATGTAACATTTTAAAATGTAACATGCTTAAATGTAACGTGTTAAAATGTAACATATTAAAATGTAACATGTAAAAATGTAACATGTAAAATTGTAACCTTTTAAAATGTAACATGCTTAAAGGTGACTTGTAAAAATGTAACATATTAAAAACGTTATGAGTACTGGTATGAGTAAAAGTTTTTATATCAGCTTGGTGGTTGAGTGATTATAGTACTGCTGTACTCGCCTTGTAATCAGAAGGTAGCTGGTTTGATTCTATGTTACTTTGTTTGTATTACCTGTCACTAGTTTGGTATTACTAATTTAATTAATCTTTGTCACAGGTGTACGAGGCTGCTGGGCTGGCCAATGCTGACAGTTTTATCCGACAGTTCCCTGATGGCTACAGTACCATTCTGGGGGAGAGAGGAGTTACCATGTCTGGGAGCCAGAAACAGAGGATAGCTATCGCCCGCGCTATACTGAAAATCCCATCCATCCTCATACTAGACGAGGCTACCAGGTCAGTTGCAAGGGAATGACTTGATCGTAAAACATGTTAAAATGTAAAAATGTAACATGTGGAAATATAAGAAGTTAAAATGTAACATGATAAAATGTAACGTGTTAAAATGTAACATTTTAAAATGTAACATGCTTAAATGTAACGTGTTAAAATGTAACATATTAAAATGTAACATGTAAAAATGTAACATGTAAAATTGTAACCTTTTAAAATGTAACATGCTTAAAGGTGACTTGTAAAAATGTAACATATTAAAAACGTTATGAGTACTGGTATGAGTAAAAGTTTTTATATCAGCTTGGTGGTTGAGTGATTATAGTACTGCTGTACTCGCCTTGTAATCAGAAGGTAGCTGGTTTGATTCTATGTTACTTTGTTTGTATTACCTGTCACTAGTTTGGTATTACTAATTTAATTAATCTTTGTCACAGGTGTACGAGGCTGCTGGGCTGGCCAATGCTGACAATATTATCCGACAGTTCCCAGATGGCTACAGTACCATTCTGGGGGAGAGAGGAGTAACCGTGTCTGGGGGCCAGAAACAGAGGATAGCTATCGCCCGCGCTCTACTGAAAATCCCATCCATCCTCATACTAGACGAGGCTACCAGGTCAGTTGCAAGGGAAAGACTTGATCATAAAAAATGTTAAAATGTAACATGTAAATATGTAAAATGTAAAAATGTAGACGACGACGACGACGACGACGACGACGACGACGACGACGACGACGACGACGACGACGACGACGACGACGACGACGACGACGACGACGACGACGACGACGACGACGACGACGACGACGACGACGACGACGACGACGACGACGACGACGACGACGACGACGACGACGACGACGACGACGACGACGACGACGACGACGACGACGACGACGACGACGACGACGACGACGACGACGACGACGACGACGACGACGACGACGACGACGACGACGACGACGACGACGACGACGACGACGACGACGACGACGACGACGACGACGACGACGACGACGACGACGACGACGACGACGACGACGACGACGACGACGACGACGACGACGACGACGACGACGACGACGACGACGACGACGACGACGACGACGACGACGACGACGACGACGACGACGACGACGACGACGACGACGACGACGACGACGACGACGACGACGACGACGCCGGCGGCGGCGTTGTTGGTTTGCTTGCCGGGCATAATGTCTGGATGTTCTGTCTCAGCTTAAGGACAAATTCTGAATGGGAGAGTCCATGGTGAAGTATTCTCTGAGCACCAGGTTGTTCTTTTGTTACCACTATGATTGGAATGCCAGTGGTCCTGTGAAACTCCACTATTTTCCTTGAAAAATGTTCAATTCGAACAAAATCTCGCACACAACCCATGGGGGAGCATATCAGCACACTGAATTTCTTAGTCTTGAGTTCATCAGTCAGAGCTCCAAATGCTGAGTCATAACCATACAGAGTAGGCTTGCCATTAAAGTTGTCCTTTGTTATAAGGCTGTAGACTGCTGCCTCCTTAGGGTTGCTTCTCTGGTAGGCCAAAGATTTAGACAAGCAATCCTTTAATTGGGGTTTCCCAAAATGCCTAGCAAAAGAAACTGCTACACCGGCAGTCATCCTTCTAGGGTGTTGAAAATCACCAGAGATTGTGTGGGCAAAAGCTACTGAGCTGTCATTTTTTAGAGCTTTGATCACCTTGTACATGTCTGCCACCACCACAGACAGTACAGACATGGTTCCTAATTTGTGAACCACTTCAATCATCTAGTTTTAAAATCTGAAGCACCCCCTCGAGTATAAATATTTACTGCATGTTATATGTCAAAATTTTGCAGCGATCGGCGAAGACAATGGTGATGTTCCGTTACCGAGGGGGGTTATTTGGAGTTTGCTGTAAGCGCGGGAGACTAATGACAATCTTTACACAACCACGGAAAATTATCAACATTTTGCCGCGATTGTGGAAGACGATGATGACATTTCCGTGGGAACGTGTGAGACGAGGGTGATATGTCTACGGCCGCTGGAGATGATAATAATTTAGCCGCGAACGAACGCAGAAGACGACGATAATGTCTACACGACCGCGGGAGATGTTCATAATTTTGCTGCGTTTGCTTAAGACGATGATGATGTATGTAGGGTTCTGCTGTGACTGTAGCTCGAGCTCTCATTGTTCATCAAGGCATCCAGTGGGAGATGTTGGATTAATAACGAGTTCGAAAAGATTTGAGAAAAACGATGGTTTATTATGCAAAAGAAATTTAGCTGCCAATTACACTTTTAAGGATTACACTTTACTACACTATACTGTTACAATTTAGATACGGTTACATTACTTTCAAGACTTAGTTACAATAATCAATAATACCGGAAGGGTCATCGCGACTGCGAAGGGAAAGAGAGAGAGAGACACGACTAGAGTTACGAACAGTTATTCGTGACACAAGATGGAGAAGACTGAGGCCGTTACAAGGGCTACTACTCGGCAAGACGGAAGTAGAGATAGAGAAGAAGGTATTCACCGTACGTGCTGCGCCCTATCAACAATTCTAAACATTGCACAGCAGTGATACCAACTGCATGCGTTGTGCATGTGTCACGGCTGCGAGCTCTGATCACATATACACTTCTCATTCTCAACTGAGTTATGAATCATAAGATAATTTTGACTGATGAATGCTGTAACGTTACTGAAATAACCTGTATTCCCTAATACATTGATATTTGTTGCTAATACAGTTTTTTGAGTATCCTGAACTTTCCTGATTAAAACAAAAAAAAAGTGAAGTTAATGCCGTCACATAACCGCCGGAGACAAAGACGGTGTCTATACGACAGCGGAAATTGAACAAAATTTTACCGCGATTGGCGAAGACGATGATGACGTTTCCGTGACTGAGGGAGCGGTAGATGTTCAGAATTTAGCCGCGAAACGTGGAAGACGACGATACTGTCTGGACACGAGTTTGTACCAACTCGAGTTGTGAATGAGATGACTCGAGTTGACTCGACTCGGGTCTTTGACTCGAGTCAACTCGACTCGCCAACTCAACTCGTCACATCACTAGCACAGACGTCATCTTCATTCATACTTGGCTTAAAAATAAAATATCCACATTCGTATGGTCGCCATTTCATAAGAAAACTCAAAGTGTTGTGTTGAGTCTACCACTCTTGCTTACTTTTTGTCAACATAAAAGAGGCTTCATATAACTTGGTTAAATCAACAATAAAGTAACAAATAGTACAGTAAATAATGAAAACCCCACTAAATAAGTCAACAACTTTATCTTCAGCCGATCTATAAGGATAATAAAGACAATGGATTATAAATTATTTAATTCGTACCGGTATGTTAAATATTTTTTTATATGGTCAAATTGGGTACAGTTTCTTAACTGCGCTATGCTAATATTGATTGGAACTATCGAATTGAAAATATTGATTAATAATCGATATTTTAAAATATATTATATTATAAAATTAAACTATCATTACCTAATCTAACCAACCAAACTTGCTGATGGTGAAAAAATCGCATGAAAGTTTACTTATCGAATCGATTTCAACCGATATTAGCATCCAGTTAAGAAAAGAAACTGTACGCATGATTTTACACTATGATGTGAAGTCAACAACAATACAGAAATCGTTGATTATTTATATAGTCCTCGCCACCCTAAGTTGAGGCAGCCCAAGGCTGCACGGCGTATATCTAGTGCGGCCTTTGGCTGCCTCAACTTAGGGTGGCGAGGACTATAGTTAGTTGTTGGCACGGCCGCCTTTAACTACAGGCCGCGGCCATCGAACTGGCAACGTCGCAAGTCATGGTGGAAGGAAGTCGCAAGTGGTGCTGTGTCACGTGACTGTGTTGTTTACATTTTGTTTGGATTGGAAGCAGCCGACGCCGACATCCGACACGCACTTTTAAGTTTTAATACACTTTGCACTGCACTTGCAGTTGCAAAATGCAGACCAGACAAGTAAGTTAAGTACTGTTGTGTAATGTGTAATCAAGTAGTCTGTTGTTCCACTTGTACAGTAGACACAAAATATGCTAAGTTAATTATTATTTCTGTAAATCATTTGAAGAATCGAGTTTTATCAGAAACAATACGTAAGTTTGATTTTGGTAACAAAAACTAAAAACTACAGATTAAAGAACCAGCTCAGATTTCCGTTCTAATCTTATTGTCAAATTGCCCACGTATTTATTAACTTATTAAGTAAGCCTATTTTGTAGTTTGATCTAGGCATTGTCTTTATAAATTTAGCCAACATAGATCTGAAAGTAACAGACATAAAGATTGCGTCAATTAATCCCTTCATAAAGTTGAACACAGATAAATTTAAATGTATTTTTTAAAGTAATAATTGAACAACAAAATGACCCTCACGAAAGTATTCGTGCTACTGGCCTATTGTCTTAACTTAACAGCATTATCATAGACATTAAGTTTATGATCCATATCGTGTCTGTTCGTTTAAAGCCTACCATTGGCCTGTTCCTGTTCTAAGTTAAGTTAGTACTGTATTCGTGGGTTAGACATAGCCTATAGAAGCATTACATAGTTAGTTTCTCTAAATTTTTGTCCAGACAAGGTAGTATCAGAGAGGGCCTAGGCTAGGCTTCACTGTGGACATCTAACTGATAACCTATTTAGTCTACCATGATCATTTAATGCTTAGGGAATTAAGTTAACAGGCATGTAGGCTATTGGTTAGTAGTGGATCTTAAATAACTTACGTATAGCTAAAATGGCTATTTGCAAGACTAAATTAAGACTCACTTGTGAAGCCTAAATTGTATTTCTTCGACTCTCTGGTAGGTTATAAGTTAGCAAATATTTTAGTAAGTTATAGTCTAATGTAACTAGGCTACCATCTTAATACCATCTCTTCGTTTTTGACCAGGTTTACTGGATTAACTGCGTCAGTTTTCTTAATATTATATCAAATAGCAAATAAAATGTTCTTGTCATTTTCAAAAGAAAAAAATAATATTATGTACAAATATATCAACTCACAAACTTGGCGGTTGAAGTAGGGTTTTGAGTCAGTTACTCGCTAGATTATCCTCAAGGAAATCCTTGATGGAGAAATAGGCCGACTGAATAAGTTGGTCTTTCATTTTTCTTTCAAACTTCTTGGTCTCAAGGTTTCTCAAGTTCTCCGGCAGCTTGTTGAACAGCTTCAATGCCATGGCAGGGAAACGGCGTTGTGTGCTTATTAGGCGTGTTCTCGGTATATCTAACTTAGTAGAGCCACGTGTGGCGTGGTAGTGGACATCGCCTCTGGTTGTAAGCGCGTTCAAGTTCTTCTTGACATGTACCAATGAGGATAAGATATACATCGAGTAGACTGTGGGCACGCCTAATCTCCTAAAGATGGGTTTGCTGTGCTCACGCCGGTCACTAGAAGTGATGACTCGGATGGCCGCCTTCTGCAACCTCAGCACTGCCTTACAGCTTGGGGAGTGGCCCCAGAGCAGTATGCCGTAACTCAAATGGCTGTGGAAAAGGCCGTAGTAGATGGTCAAGAGATAGGATTCAGTCAGGCTGTTCTTCAATTTGCGAAGTAGAGATACTACCCTTGAGAGGTTTTTTGACATCTCTTCCGTATGACTCTGCCAGTTAAGCCGTGTATCAATCAAAAATCCAAGAAGTTTTACTTGAGGTACGATGTTCGCAGGCGGAGTTCTGCCCAAGGTGCAGATGAGTGTTTGGGTCTTGTTGACATTTAGCTGAAGTCTATTGGTCTTGAACCATTTCTCGGCGGAGGTCAGCTCCAAGGCCATCTTTCTCTCAATTTCCGTCACCGAGCATCCACCTAATACAAGGGTGGTATAGTCCGCATACATGAGAGCCTCGTCACCACACTTAAAGTCGTTCACCATTAGCAGGAACAGGAGAGGTCCAAGTAGCGAGCCCTGCGGGACACCGTGTTCCACCCTGCGTTCTCCCGAAAGAGCCCCATCAATTGCAACCACCTGTCTTCGATTCCTAAGGTAAGAAGAAAATGTAGCAAGCACAGTACCTTCCACTCCATAGGCTTCAAGTTTGGCAGAAGAACTTCGTGAGAAACCACATCAAACGCTTTGTTCAGGTCTAGTAGGACTAGGCCTAAGGGCTCTTCATGTTCAAAGGCGTTTGTAATCCTTTCAACCAGTCGCAACACTGCAGTGGTAGTGGAGCGGCCTCTCCTGAAGCCCTGTTGGGCATCTGAGAACAAGCTACTTTCATTAATATGTGCAACAAGTTGGTCGTACATTATTTTCTCAATAATTTTGGATATAGCAGGAACAATTGCAATCGGGCGGTAGCTGCTGGCCTGTTCACGATCCCCTTTTTTATACACAGGGACAACCCTGGCAACCTTCAGCCTATCCGGAAAACAACCCTGATCAAGACAAGAATTTATCACATGAGTCAGCGGACCTACGAAATCCTTAATCGTATTTTTGACTATGTTTACACTGATACCAAATACATCTTTGCTTGCTTTAGAGTGAAATTTAGCAACAAGTGATAATACTTCCGCCGGAGTAACGTTTTTCCACCTTGTCAAGCGGGTTTTAATTGTCACATTGGGCTTTGGATCTAATACAAAATGGCCATCTGCAGGAGTTAGCTCACTCGCAATATTACCAACCACACTTACAAAGTAGTCGTCTATTTCATCCGGGCTACTCACACAAGCAAGATCCACAGGTTTCCTACAAAGTTTGTTAGCGATACTCCAGGCTGCTTTTGCACTGGTTGGGCGACTCCCTTATGAACTTTTCATTTGCTGCCTTCTTTGCATTCTTCACCATGCGCCTGTAACACCTCTTAACACGTAAATACTCATTATAGTTTACCTGCCTTTGATCGGGCGTAGTCGAATGCTTTACTCTATCATGTAAGATAATTACAAACTCCCTGAGCTTATGAAGTTGAGGTGAATAACAGTTCCTAAGTGCAGGAGGGCCGGACCGAGCCTTTACTTTAGAGTTATTGTTCACATTGGGATGACCTGAGTTTTTCCGACGGGTTTTCAAAGGAAAGCAGTTTTCAAATTCACTGTAAAATCTATCAAAGAAATTATCAAAAAGTTCATCTGCATTATGTATGGTCATTATCGGATCCCAGGAAATATTTCTTAATCCATTCAAAAAGAGCAGCTGAGAATCATCGTTAATTACTCTGTATGCAAATGTGTATTTATCATACCAAATAGGTTGAGGTGAGGTACTTACAGGAGTAGAAGTAATTTGCAACGTTACAGCACAGTGATCTGCCACCACCGGGTCCTCCACAGAAGTCACACAGTCCTCAGGGTCAAAGTTTATCGCAGCACTATCGAGACAGGCAATCCCCCTCGTGGGTTGGAAATTAGTCAGGTAGAAGCCATACGACCTTAGCAGATTAATCAGTTCAAATTCTTCAGATGATCCGGTGTTTAGGTGTACATTTAAGTCACCTCCAATGAAAATACGCTTGTGTTCTTTGGTGACAAAATCCAGACACAGGTCGAGTTGTTTTAAGAAAGCATCGATGCTTCCCCCTGGGGAGCGGTAAACCACAAGAATAAAGAATGACTCTGTTGTGCCCTTAAATATATTAAATTAAAACCCATTTTGTTAGAGCCACTTCTTTCATTGTATTTAATAACAAAATCCAAAACTTAAAGTAAACCTGAAACAATAATATATCAAACCAGATGACAAGCAAATAAACAAACTATTAATGTAGACCTCAGGACATCTCCCTCTTAAAGTTCTTCTATGAACCTCTTGGCAGGTTTAACAATTCTGGTAGGTCTGTGTATGGTTGAAGAATGATTATGTAGGTTGGATCTTGGTGTATGTGTCTGTCTTGGAGGAAGTGTCTGTGTATGGGGGTTTTCTTTATCAGGATTTTCTCTTTCTCCAGAGGAGAACATAGGGAATAAGAATTTTGAATTCCTGATATATCTTCCTCCCTTTTTTGTTTCAACGTTATATTTCCTGTTCTCTAACTTCTCCTTGATTACCCCTTCTTCTCTTCGGTCCGATACCCAAACTTTAGCGTTTTCTGGGTAATCCTTGACCTGGGTCACTCTATGTCTTTTATTGAACTGTTGTTCCTGTTTCCTCTTTTCTTCCATTTGTCTAAGTCTATATCTATTGTGATTTGGAGTGGCTGGAAGTAGAGTTGCTTTATTCACTGGTAGATTTGTTCTTAAAATCCGTCCCATTAATAGTTGTGATGGGCTATAACCACATTCCTTTGGCGTCGTATTGTATGCCAATAAGCCCAGATGTCTATCCTTACACTTCTTTAATATGTTTTTGAAGATTTTCACACCACTTTCAGCTTGACCATTGCACTGATGATGGTATGGTGAACTAGTTTCCACTGTGAAGTCGTATTCTGATTTGAATAGTTCCCATTCTTCTGATAGAAATTGCACACCTGAGTCTGATCTAATTGACTCGGGGATGCCATGCTTTTCAAACGATGTCTTCATTGATTTAATCAATATTGCCGTTGAACAGTTAGATACCTTATATACATCGATGTATTTGGAATAATAATCCATGAGAATTATGTATTTATCATTGTTGAATTCACAAAAATCTACTCCGATTTTCTGCCAGGGTCTTTCAGGAACCTCTGTAGGAATCATAGGATGGCGAGGAGGCACTCTGTCAGCAATGCATTGCGGGCAATAGGTTACTTTTTGTTCGATGTGATGATTAATTTTGGGCCACCATACTGACATTTTAGCCCTTTCTTTACATCTTTTAATACCTTGATGACCTTGATGAATATTATCTAACATTTCTTTTCTCAAGGATGGAGGAATCACTATTTGATTATTTCTCATAAGTATATCTTCATTGATCGACAATTCTGCTTGATGATCCCAGTATTCTTTTAATCTTTCATTTAATAGGTTCTTATTTTTAGGCCATCCTTGAATTGTAATATCTAACAATTCCTGTAATTCTTCTCTTTGATTTTTTTATTATTACATCTAATTTATTAGATGATACTGGGATTGATTGAACTACTGTTCTTACACATGTTTCTGCTTCTTCTGCAAGTTTCTCAATATCTTCCTCTTCAGTTTTGTTGATTGGCGCTCTTGATAACGTGTCGGCAGTTGTTAATTGTTTTCCTGGTACCCACAATATGTCGTACGAATATCTCATTAATCTCATTTTAAATCTCTGAACTCTTAGCGGCAGTTCATCCAAACCCTTACTACTTAAAAGAGGAATCAGAGGTTTATGATCAGTTTGAATTTGAAACTTCAATCCTGTTATAAAATTTTTGAAACGTTCACATGCCCATACTATTGCATAAGCCTCCTTTTCAATTTGTGCATATTTCTGTTGAGTCGGTGTTAAGCTCTTTGATGCGTAGGCCACAGGTTTTAAATGTCCTTGATGTTCTTGCAAAAGTGTTGCACCCAAACCATAAGCTGATGAATCGGCCGAAATTATAGTTCTCCTTTTCAAATTGAATGGTATTAAGGCAGGAGTTGTTTGTAAACTCTTTAAGGCTGTTTTAAATGACTGTTCTTGACTAGGACCCCAAACAAAAGCCCTATCTTTTTTTAGTAGTTCCCTCAGTGGTTGAACGATATCAGCAAGGTTTTCTATGAATTTTCCGACATGATTCAACATCCCTAGAAATCTCCTAACACTTCCCACATCACTGGGTGTGGGGAAATCGATTATTGCTTGTAAGTGTTTGGGATCTGATTGAATCATACCAGAAGAAATAATGTGACCTAAGAATGAAATCTTTGTTTTTCCTATTTCACACTTGTCATTTAAGGTAACTCCTTCTTTTTCCAATTCTTGTAACACTCGGTCTAGTCTGCTGTCATGCTCGGGTTTACTTTCTCCGGTAATTAAAATATCATCCATATAACACAAAATTCCTGGGATGTCTCCAATAATACTTTTCATCCTGTTACAAAATATTTCCGGGGCTGTTGAAATTCCGAAGGGAAGTCTTTTAAAACAAAATCTACCAAATGGTGTTATAAATGTTGTCAATTTTGAGGAACCCTCATCTAGCGGTATTTGCCAAAACCCCGAATTAGCATCTAATTTTGAATACCATTTGGAATTCCCTAGACATCCAAGTAAGTCCTCAACAGTATTAAAACGTTATTTTCTCTCTGTAAATGGTTGTTTAAAGCTGAAGGATCAATGCATATTCTTACACTGCCATTAGGTTTAGGTCTTACCACCATTGGATGACACCACTCCGTAGGTCCGCAAACTTCTTCAATGATTCCCGCTTCAACCATTCTTTTAAGTTCATTTTTCACTTTTTCTCTTAATGGAATAGGTATGTTTCTAGGAGTTTTTAACTCCATCGGTACCGCATTTTGTTTCAGTTTAAGTTGAGCTCCTTTCTTCATCTTACCAATCCCATTAAATAAACTTGGATATTTATTCTTGATCTTCTGTAGGTCTGTGTTGATATTCTGGTTGCTACAATATTCACTTGACTGAATGTCATTTTTAACTCCTCTGATGACCCTTAAGAACCCTAGGGCTGAGATGCATGGTTTACCAATCAATGCTTCCTCTTGACCATTGATCACATATATTGTTTGACGAGTTGTTTTATTCTTATACTGAATTACACCTTCAAATTTACCTAAAACTGTTAAATACTTCCCCCCAGGTGTTTTTAAAACAATGTTTGATTTAGTCAATAATTTGTTTCTAGCCATTCTAGGAGGCACAATCGTCACGTCGGCTCCACTGTCAATCTTGAAATGTTCCAATTTCCCATCAAGTTTTACATCAATTTCAAATTCATTCTGTTTATTGTAGTTCCTTGTTGTCGCTCTTATTTTCTTAACTTCAGCTCTGTTAATGTAATACCCGTCCTCGCTTCTATTATCCTGTTCCAATCTGGTCTCGGTATTTTCCTGAATTTGATTCAGGGTTGGGTTTCTGTATTTATTGTTCTGATTTCTGTATTTATTATTCTGTCTCTTTTTACAACATCGGCTGAAGTGTCCTTGCAATCCACAGTAGTAGCATTCAATATTCTGAGCAGGACATTCCTCCTTAGGATGCCTCTGTCCTCCACAGTAAAAACAATTAGAAGTATATTGTCTTATGTTTTGTTTCAAGTTCGGATGTTTTTTCACTTGGTCTATTTCTGCAAAATCTTGTTCTCTTGATCTGTTAACAGTAATTTGTTGGTTCTTTATAATTTCACTTTGTTTCAATCTATTTATTGTTTCATGCAAGGTTAGGTCAGCCATCAGTTGAAGTTCCTTAGATAACTTTGAATCTGTTATTCCAACAATGAGTTTATCCCTAATAAGGCTGTCTTTCATGTCTTTGTAATCACATGAAGAAGCTAATTGATGTACATCTGTTATAAAATCGGATATCGGTTCATTTTGCTTTTGTACTCGTTGATTGAATTTCGCTCTCTCATAGGTCAAATTCACCCTTGGTGTAAAATACTTATTAAGTTTTTCCACCACTTTATCATAAGTCTTTTCATCTTCTTCTGTTACTCCTGCTGCTATTAATACATTTTCTGCATTATCACCCATGGATATTATAAGGAAATTTACTTGCTTTTCTCCATCTATTTGATCTAAATTGGTAGCATTTCTGTACCTATTGAACTTTTTTAACCATGGGCCCCAATCTTCTGGTTTAAAGGAGTATTTGTCAATGAAGCCCAATGTTGCTGAATGTTGTGTCATTTTAGATGTTTGTCTTCTTACTGTTATATCCGAGTTTTCTGAGTCTGACATTGTAATGCAGCATATATATTAGACACCCTGTTACTCAATTTATTGGGTCTTTACCGCTGCCACCATGTTGTGCCCTTAAATATATTAAATTAAAACCCATTTTGTTAGAGCCACTTCTTTCATTGTATTTAATAACAAAATCCAAAACTTAAAGTAAACCTGAAACAATAATATATCAAACCAGATGACAAGCAAATAAACAAACTATTAATGTAGACCTCAGGACAGACTCGTCAACAAGTTCAATTCCAGTCACTTCGAATATTTGCTCTATACAGAATTGTTCCAATTTCAGTTTTGTACACTTAAAATTACTATTTACAAATATGGCTACTCCACCATTCTTCTTAACAGTTCTACAATAGGCTGATACCAAGACCTTATCACCCAAAGTTATATTTGTTAAAGATTCTGGGTGTGTCAACCAGTGTTCACTGACACAGATAATGTCTGGTATTTTTAATTCATCAAATAACAACAACAGATCCCAACTAGTATAATATTGTCGGTTCATGTCGATTTCTTAAAGATATTTTTTAAGTACCTATACTGATTTGCATTCTGTCCATCTTTTATGCTACATTTCCGTTATTTAAACTTAAGGTCACTTCAAATTGACAACTACAATAATTTTTCATTGTTCAGTATCAACAGTCTTTGGTGAGTCGGTGGCTCAGTTGGTAGCGTCCGGACTTCGGGCCTAAGGCAGCGATGTCGTGGGTCCGGATCCTGGTTACTGCCACTAAAATTTATCAGTACAGTTCACCTTCGTACTGTACCGGTTCACCCCTTGCTTTGCTAGATACGTTTCACAGCCAGATCTCTAGTCTTTGTGGATAAAAGAGGCCGCCAAGGGGACATTTGTCTTCCTATGGGCACTCACCCAACTGTGTTCCAGGCCGAAATGACTGCGATTATGGTATGTGCTAGGGAAAACCTGAGGCTAGGCTTCAGGGACATCAACATTTCCATTTTTACAGACAGCCAGGCTGCGCTCAAAGCGCTTGACTCCTATGAATTCAATTCTAAGGTGGTCTGGGACTGCCTTTCTGCGGTATGTGACCTGGGCAGGCGCAACAAGGTAACGCTCTGTTGGGTTCCTGGGCACTCAGGGATAGAAGGGAATGAGGTGGCTGACAGGCTAGCAAATGTCGCGTCAGCTTCAGACTTCGTGGGACCACAGCCTTTCTGTGGAATCTCTCGTGGGCATGCATGTCACTCAGTCATGGCATGGGCTCAGGAGGAACACAGGAAAAGATGGGTTAGGCTTCAGCACCATAGGGTAAGTAAGCTCACCTTCTTCTCCCCTTCCCAGACGGTCGCCTCCAATGCCCTACGCTTGGACAGGAGGCGACT
>NW_026543258.1:0-39201 GCF_028750875.1 Macrosteles quadrilineatus | reverse complement strand
TCTTTAGTGCATATTATTTATTTACAAATTAGATTAAGCATTGAAAAGGACAAAGAAAACAAATATGATTATAAAAAGATCAAAAACAAAATAATGGGACCTTTTTCGTTAATTCACAACCTCTAGTGGAACGTCAATAGGGTTTTCTAACTATACTAACCTAACCTAACCTAACGATGATGACCTAATGATTCACTAACACTTCTATTGCAAATAATCCTTTTCTCCAAAAACTAGTGGTAGTGAATTAATGAAAAAGGTCCGAAAAAGTAATAGTAAATTTCATTGATATGGCGAATTCAAATATATGATAAATGATATGGTAAATTTTATTTTTGGTATGTGTTTTATTGCATCTCTTAATCCACAATACAAAATCATAAACTAACAACATGACACACAAACCAGTTCTATTTACCATAGATACATTGTCCATTGCAAATACATTTACATACTTACCAATGAAGGAAACATAGTAACAAATATTTCGTAAAATTTTGAAACAAAACAAAAGAACACTATGTAAAATGAGAGTATTTACCAACACCAGGACACTCAATCGTAACCCATAGGTCTACATCGGTCAGTATACTTTATCCACACATGATATATGCAGTTGCACTATGGGGAGGTGAAAGCACAAGAACCCATTTCCTTTTTCGCCTTCAAAGGAGAGCTATCAGAATAATTCACGGCCTTCCCTACAAACAAACTTGTAGAGCTGTATTTAAATCATCCGCAATTCTAACTTTTCCCTGTATTTACATTCTAGAAGTCCTCACTTTTCTGAAGTCAAATTATCTCATTTCCACACCACAACCACCCACTCATATCTGCTTCGCAATACTTTCAATCTGAGAATTCCAGCCCATTCAACCACATTCTTTGAAAGACATCTAAACTATAATGCCATCAAACTGTTCAATGCTCTCCCACTTCAAATCAAGTCCACATCAGATCCGGGATGCTTCAAAAGGCACTTGAGGTCATTTCTTGTGGGTAAAGGCTACTACAGTGTCCGCGCCTTTCTCGCTGACGGACAGTCCTAATGAATTTTAATTATTTTAAAAGTTAGTAAATAGTTATTTGACTTGGCTAATGCATTTGTAATGTTAATCTAGCTAAATAAATGAGTTATTGAGTTATTGAGTATCGAAGAGTTAAGAGTCCTAAACGGAACCTTGATATTATATTTTGATAAAATTTAAACCCAGTTGGTTCAGTAGTTTTTGCACGAATTAGTAAAACAAATACGTACAGACACCATTAGATTTTTTTAATAAACTAGTATAGATTTATTTATTTACGTATATTTTGCTCTTAAAACATATTTCCTAAGATATAAATCTCAAACTCATGCAAGTATGTGATTAAAAATTAAAATACACCATCAAAATAAATCCAGCATATAACGAAGAATTAACGAATCCTCAAATTGAATGACGTGAAATTTGCATACCAATTTTATATTTTTGTTTACCAGGTGTTTTAAGGTAATAATTAAGATAACTTAAGAACGTGATTGAAATAATAGTGAACAATCCCTAATCAACCTGGTTTCATTGTTTCATTTGTGTACAACTTTGCTTTAACTTTTCCTCTGAATTCTTTACCTAATGACTTGAGGACTTCTTGGTTTGATTACCACCTGACAAAGAACAAAAGATCTAAATGATTTGTTTTTAATCTAGACAGTAAGAATTTAACTGTTCAAACGAACAATACCGCCTCATAATTAACAGTAATACACAGCAATACGTAATTTACTTTTATTCCTTTGTGGAGTAATTGTGTTTTAGTTTTATTTTGGAGACTAAGTAAACAATATTGAACCTAACAACATAATAATATTCAGGTTCATGTTAACAAGCAAGTCCTAGTGACCATGGATAAATACTCCTTAAAACGCATAAAATGTTTACAGTCTGTAGCAATGTAGTTTATAAGGTCTATTCCCCCGGTCAAAGTTGAAGAAATTCTTAACTATATTAGTGTAGCCCTAACGTTAATTTGGTTACTGTAGAAAAATAATAAGAGTGATAAGTGATAAGTAATAAGTGAGTGACTAAAACAAAACGAGATTCTATGGGAAAGAGCTCTACCCGCAGCACGTACTGAAATCGTAAATAGTTGTTAACAGTTTGTTTAATGATGTATTTTTTATATTTTATAATTCGTGCATTTTTTAGCTTGAAGTCCACTACCAGCTGATACTATATCAAAATTTTAATTTGTTTAACAGTTGATTTTTTATATGATTACCATGGGAACATTTGAGCATGAACACTAAACACTGTTGACGGTATTCTGACAACGTTCTGTGAGAACGTTTTTGCCCAGGTCCATAATGGAAGAACATTAGACAAAGAGTTGGTTTTGTCCTCACGTTCCTGAGGCAAATGATCTGTCATTACTTTATACCAGATGAATTCCATTCCAAGGAACTACTTTGCATTTCGTTTAAGTCTTCGTAGGAGACTTTTGAGATCGGGAACTGAATCAGTTTGTAATTACCTTATCAAATATCCTAGAAACAAAGGTACCGTGCCTTTACCACTACCAGACGAGGTGCACTTCGTTTAAACAATAAACAAGTCAACTAATTATACACTTTGTTAAATTGTTTCTAGAATATTGTTTAGGAAAGCTAAGGAGAAAAAATTGCAGTTTTATAGTAGTAGCTGTCTAAATGCCAAATAGAAAGAAACTCTCTTCAGAAAAATCTAAGTTGATGTAGCTGCGTTTTTAATCATTGCAGCTCTTTAATGAATTATTATATTATGAATAAAAGTATCATACATTTTATTACACACTATACAATTTTTAGTAATAACACTTTAAAATTATATAAAATGTATGCAATAATTAACCAGTTTCAAAAATATATAAGCATTACTTGGATCAACAAACACGTCGTACTTGGACCAACAAACATGTCGTTATTACTTGGACCAACAAACACGTCGTTATTATTTGGACCAACAAACACGTCGTTATTATTTGGACCAACAAACACGTCGTTATTACTTGGACCAACAAACACGTCGTTATTACTTGGACCAACAAACACGTTGTTATTACTTGGACCAACAAACACGTCGTTATTACTTGGACCAACAAACACGTTGTTATTACTTGGACCAACATACACGTAAAAGTATTAAAAGTTGTAAAAGTATTAAAACAGTACAAACTTTTTTAAGTGTTAAATGAGCAATTAAAGATGTGTAAGCCTCTGAGAATGTCTAAGGCCTAACTAAAAAATACATTCAATTAAAGGGGAAGCATTATTGTAAGTGTTTGAAGAGATTGGAACCATAAATCAATTTTCAAAAGTGAATTAAAAAAATTCATAATTAGTTGAGCAATTAAAAAATATTTACTTTATAATAACAAACCCAATGCAACTTAAATATCTGGTACGTTTTAACTGTTATGAAATGTATATTATTATGATATAAAAATAGGTACATTTTATACATATTTGATTTCACAGGCTTGTTTTTCAAAGAACTGTTATTGACAAAAGCTATAACATATTCTGTCCAAAGTCATATAAGGAACACATGCTGTTGTTATTGAACAACATGTACCAAGCTCATTCAGTGTTGTTCAGTAAAGGCAATCAAGCCCCCATTGTAGCGTGCACAAAAGAAACGCGGGGGTCGTTATTATACTCGTCTCATAAGCTATGTGGGTTTGTCAACTTCATATAACATGGTTAAACATGCCTCCAGTGACATGGGTTGATGGCAAATAGACTGAATGGTATGGAATTGAGAAAACTCATTATTTGCTGTGGTTACTCTTCCTTTAACGGTGCACTATATCATAATGATGACTAACAGTGAGGCATTTCTCTGTAAAATGGCAAGGATTTTGGAATCGTTTTTGTGTACCCATCACAAGAGTAAAGATAAAAAAGATAAACATTTTTTTTCTGAGACTGTATGTTTTATTGAATGTTAGACCATCACCCAGTGAATCTGACTTCATTATCTGGATTGGCGTAGGAAATGTTTCCGATTTGGTGACAGTTTTCTGCATTTTTAGGACCATTTCCAGATTTTAAGCTTAGGCTAATTCAGATCTTAAGCTTAGGCTATTTAATTATTTATTATATCACAAGAAACTAATAACCAGGGTTCCAGGTTTATTGAGTATTTTCATAAGCCAATTTTTTTGTTTTGTTGGTGCCATTCATGCCAAACAGCGACGCATTTTCAACTGAATTGAAATGTAGAGTTAGTTTAGAATGGAGTTCGACAACCTATGTAGTATTGTTACTGATTAAGATTAGTTGTTATCTAGTTGTTAAGTATTTATTAGTTTTCTTTATTTCATTCATATTTAAATTATTCCAAAAATAAGTTAATCAAAATGCATTACCAATGTTTATTTTTACAATTTATTATTGTTTAAGCTTAAATTACAATTCATTTCAATATTTAAATTATCATATGTTATTACATCAAATTATATTATATCACATTGTATCTAAAAAGAATATTTCATTATTAAAATTGGCAACACTGTTAGAATGCAAGCAGTTTAACTACTCTAAAAATGCTCAACAATTAAATCTATTAAAAACAACATCTGAGACTTTTGTGACTGTAAAGAAGATAAATAAATAAAGACAGAATGAAATGAACTGAAATGAAGATCCATAAGAAAAAGTGTAAATTTTCAAGAAAACCACCACAACATTATTGTATTTAACTTCAATAAGAATTAATAAAAACAGTAAGTGATTCATAATGTAAATAAAACAAAATACAGCCCGCTTGTTCAAAAACTATAACTATTTTTCTTAAATCTATTTTAGTCACTAAATTAATTAATTTTCAAACAATAAATTATCAAAATTGCATGACACTAGTAAAGACTTTTTAGATTATTTACAATGTCCTAGTAAGTTTTAAAATAAAGAATGAAAAAATGGTATCCTGTTATTGCTTTCAAAAATACACAAAAATATACATAAACACCAACAATACATACAAACATCAATAACCCATTAACACAACAGACAATCTCGTACGAAGAAAATTATACAAAACCTGATTCAGACACTAACGTTAAAACAATTATCTTCGTTAGCATTATGGTCTGAATGCTTCCATTAACACAATTCTGCTTTGTTGAGTGAACTTAAAAAGAAACAGCTTAGTTTTATTGATTCCATTTAAAAGATTGCTAAGCTTCCGTGGGGAGTCATTATAAATAAATAAGTCTCATGGTGGTTTCGTTATACGTGCCAACAAATAATGTTATTCTGTGCCAAACATTCATAATGTCTACTAGCAGCCTGCGTCACTTCGTGACTTCAAATTGCGTGATATATAGATGATAAGAGGGAAAACGGTTATTTCTCATTATATTCCTATTATTTGCATTGCGTAGGTACCCTATTATGTCATTGTGTGCACGATCTCTTCGAGGCATCTTAGTAAAATTACAAATTCTAACAAAACATTATATGAAAGCACAAAATCTCTCCCTTATATTTTAAACAAATAACATTACATTATTTTACTTTAACTCCCTAAAACATCAACAAAACATACTATGAAAAGACAATATACTATTACAGCACAAAAACCAACGCAGGTCATTTTTTCCTTTGCATTTATACAAATAAGCATTACCATATTTTACTTAAATTCACTGAAACATCGTTAACTACAGATAACCTAATAGGAATGTTAACAAAATTGTGTAACGGACATCTTTCTTGTTTTGATGTTAACAAATGCAAACTTGAAACATTTCACATGATTGACAACATTATTTAGCGAAAACTCCGAAATTGTAAAAGACTCTTTGACTATGGGCTTTTTCATCATCCAAACCCGCGAAAGGCAAATTTAGAGGAAAATAGCTTAAAATTGATACCCAATATGCCTAAAAATAAATATTTAGGGATCGATTTGTTGTACACAAAAATCCAACAAATTCTTTTAATAATATAGATTCTGGGTTGAAAAAATGAACAAATTATAAATAAACGTTACTAACAAGAAATAATATCAAATAAAATAGCAGCTACCACTAAGTTTCCTGTCAGTCAATTTTTCCCTCACATAAAGGCGTTTGCATTTAGTAAAATTCATTCGGCATATCGCACAATGATACTTTGAGAATAATGCCAGATCGTTGATTTTAAATTATCTGTTTTACAGTACTCTAAGGATATAATAAGTATGAAACTTATATATAAAAAGAATTGTATTACATGTAAACAACATAAAGTAGAGACGACGGTGTAAAAAGTACTTCAAGCGAATTCGAATAAATCAACTCGCCAGGTGCTCTTATGATTATATTCTTATATCCCTGTTTTAGGAACCGTTCGAATTATTTCATTTTACATCACACATCACCAGCTATGATACCCATCAGTCCTTGGAATTATTATAATAAAACTTGGTATTTGTGTATAAAAAATACATAAAACTATTATTAAATACAGAATTTTAGGAACACAACATTTAGGAATTTTGATAAAACTATACCCAATAAGAATTTTCACTCTTATTTTAGTATCAATAGTTAAAAAAATATATCAACAAACAAATAGTTTAATCGTATAACTCTGAAATCGTGTTAACATCTCTAATTCGTTTGTTCAGTTCTTTGTATAGTCAATGGTTGAATACTTTTAAATCATAGTTTAATTTTGTTATGTAAAATACTTCACGTATAATATACTTAAAATACGTCACATGAATAATTAACTTGATACCACTCTAAATACACTAAGTTAATATTTGTTCAAAGAAGTTTGTTATTTACTTTTGTAATGTTCTAAAAGGTTTGAGATCTATATAGATAGGCTTATTTTTAATAATAAGATGAAGGCAGGATAAGCACTGTTACATGGCACTACTTTAATGCTCAGCTTAGTTGGAACTACTGTTTCAAGCTGTATCCACCACTCCCATTTGAAAATCATATCCACCTTTTTCTAAATATCTAAATGGTTACCTAATCATGTATCATTTTTTTATATTCAGTAGGGGTGCTGATATGATGCTGAGTCTTGGCGTATCTCCAGATCCTAATGTGCTGATTCAGGTCATATGTCTTGGTGTAATTGTAAAGCATACGTATTAAATAAAGTAATCATTATAATAAATTAAAGAATAATGTAAAGGAATCTAGTTTTTACGAAAAACTCGAGCAAAAATGTTCCAAATTTTGATGAAATATGGATGTATCAACTTACATTATTTTGTTCGAACGGGTTCGCGAACCAGCATGTGTATGTGCGCTATGTTTTTGTGTTCATATTTGTGTTATATGTCAACAATTTTTAATCCTCATGACCTTCATATGAAGTCTTTAACTCACCTGATGATGACCTCCTAGTAGGTCAAAATGTAGTCCTGATTCATACTACTGTACAAATTAAATATAAGGTCCGAGGAATCAGTATTCATAGACCAAACTCTGCCTGTGTGTCTTCTGGGCTTTTAGTATTTTGGCTATTGATAAATCAATTTAATTGATTCAATATAACTACATTTTTTTCAGGAAATATCTTTTTCTCAATTTACAAACTTCACAACGTTTATGGCTTATGAATAATTAAGTAATATAGCTCAAATGGAATCAAATGAAATGAAATACTTGAAATATACATCCGGTTAACTTACACAGTATTTGAAACCACTATTAATGGGGCTGCCATCGACACTCTTCGTGGAATCGATACTGTTGATGTGACGATTGGAATGGATCCTACCATCTTTCATAAAAACCACTTACAATCTAATCTATCATTTAGAAATACCTAATTATTACCTTAAAACACCCGATATATAAAAATCCAAATTTATATAAGCAAATTTTACATCGGTTATTTTGAGGATTTGTTTATTCCCTGTTATTTACTGGATAAGGTTTTATGGTGTATGTTAATTTGTAATTACTTGATAAGTTTAGGATTTTTTAAAGAGGGATATATTTTACTAGCAAAATACACGTAAACAAACAAATATATACTGTTGATTAATAAATATGGGTTCCGTGATATCTTAGAATGTTTTAATGATAAATCTGCACATACCATCTCTAGTGCATTAAACTAACCTCATCAACAGAAAGAAATCGTAAGTTCGGTTGCATTCAGGATGCTTCTGCATCCTGGCCTTTACCCGGTTGATGCGCGTCCTGCCAGTGCATTTTGTAATAGCTATCTGCATCCTGGCCTTTACCCGGCTGATGCGCGTCCTGCCAGTGCATTTTGTAATAGCTATCTGCATCCTAGCCTTTACCCGGCTGATGCGCGTCCTGCCAGTGCATTTTGTAATAGCTATCTGCATCCTGGCCTTTACCTGGCAGATGCGCGTCCTGCCAGTGCATTTTGTAATAGCTATCTGCATCCTGGCCTTTACCTGGCAGATGCGCGTCCTGCCAGTGCATTTTGTAATAGCTATCTGCATCCTGGCCTTTACCTGGCAGATGCGCGTCCTGCCAGTGCATTTTGTAATAGCTATCTGCATCCTGGCCTTTACCCGGCAGATGCGCGTCCTGCCAGTGCATTTTGTAATAGCTATCTGCATCCTGGCCTTTACCCGACTGATGCGCGTCCTGCCAGTGCATTTTGTAATAGCTATCTGCATCCTGGCCTTTACCTGGCAGATGCGCGTCCTGCCAGTGCATTTTGTAATAGCTATCTGCATCCTGGCCTTTACCCGGCTGATGCGCGTCCTGCCAGTGCATTTTGTAATAGCTATCTGCATCCTGGCCTTTACCTGGCAGATGCGCGTCCTGCCAGTGCATTTTGTAATAGGTATCAGTAGGCCCGTCCATGTATGTTTAGTAAACAAGGATTTCTTCATCCAAATGCAATGTTTTGACAACGACGGATACAAGCCGAAACATGTAAACAACCGTGTCATATTATAAAGTATATAAATCTATTTATCACGTTGATTTTTTTACCGTACCGTCTCGCACTTTGCTTTGCTTTGCTCAATGCAGAGAACTTGAGATTAATGGGAATGGGCAAAAGCAAGAAGTTAAACTATTGTTATTAAGATTTATTTTAAATATAAAAAAATACTACATTGATGCCATCAGCAAAATGAGTAAAATACTGTTTGAGGTATATTAATAATTCGTATTTAATATACGAATAAATAGCATGCTTGAATATCATGAGGAAAATTACAATTTACACAACCCGTTAATTCAGAGTTTACCCGCTTTAAACAAGTTTTTTTCACATCATTTTTATTTTAAGGCTTACTGTACATTTTAACAACTTTAAAGAAATTATATTACAGGATCTTTATGTTCGTTGAACAATAATTCCATTTCATCAAGAGGTGCAAGGTTTCGACTTTTTCTGATTTCAGTGTAAACTGAACAATGAACATAATGCTCTCGTCTATCTTTTAAATCAACCGAGATAAATTTTAGCATTTAAATTAATTGATAAATTTATCAAAATGAGAAGAACAATTTTCCACTTGTTTCCTAGATATACCAAGCAACCATGAAACATTCGTAAACGTTTGTAAATTTAAGCTACAATTAAAAGTGGACTGAAATAAATGAATAATTTTAGATAGGGCTATAATAATTTTTAACACTACCATTAAAATGATTCCTCACAACAATTAAAGCATGACCTAAAAAATGTAAACAAAAAATGAAAATTATACGAAAATTTATCTCAGTACAATGTTTAGTTTTTCTCTAAAAACTGAAGATATGTTCGTTTTGTATATACTGAGAAAAAAGTGAACTATTTAAGCTGAAAATTATCAATATCCTGTCAAAATTTAAACGGAATATTAAAAGTGTTTTTAAGTCCAAGCTAATTTTTTCTACATGTCTCTTGTAATATCACACTTGAGATAAGAGGTTTACGAAGAATAAAAACTAAAATATTTCTTTAGTAGCAAAAACATATTTATATTAATAATGCTAATTGGAGACGCATTCGGATATAAATTACTATAAACCTACATTTTATCCTCTTGCACGCAGATCCATAGCTACAAAGACAATACATTTTCACAAATAATGAGTATAGGTGATAGTATAACAAAGGAAGAGTAAAAGGAGCTTTGCTAGAGTATAAAAACAAATTTGTACGCTTCAAAATCTACGCAAGGACCAAAGAAAAGGAACACCGACTAGACAATATTATTATGCATTCAATTATGGGGAATAAAATTATGTGTGGATTGTTTTAAATACGAATATCAGTTTCCTGGATTGGATAATTGTAAAATGCCTTCAAGAAAGGTTAATAAAGTGAATGTATTTTAGTTTCAGTTTTCACGTTTTAACTTAAATTTTTATTAAATTATAATTCCTTTTCACGATGTTTCAAATGCCTTTTGGGGTCTATACATGATATCTAGTAACACATATAAAAGTTTACTTCAAAAAGAAAAATAATTGCAACTTAAGCCCCATAAGTTTGTAATACATAAGTTTGTTGCCAGAATCTTAAATAATAAAAGATTCAAATCCTATTTCGATATTTGAAAGGAAAATTGTTGAAAGCGTTTCTCTGTTCTTACATGTAATTTGGTTTCTTATTTCTCTCTTAGAGCTTTTAAGAGCACTTAAAACATATTTTTACCGGTTGTAAAAACTAAAATATCATAAAAACAATGACACTGGCTGTATTTCTAACATTGGTTTAATACTTTAAATTGTTTAGACCAAAGTCTAGGTTGAATACGGATTAAAGGCAATAATGACATTCTATACTTTTTTCATGGTCCAAACTAATAAAAGGTTCAGCAAACAAGTAATTAAAGCTCCTACAGGAGAACATGTTTTTGATTGTCTTGAAATAATTAATTAATATATGACAACACAGCAGTTGTTAACCACTATTTTTCCGTGGCACACAGCAGAAAATTTCTTTTTGATGATATATATTTAAATAAACATTCGTTATTTAAAGGTAAAATGAAGCTTTTGTTACAAAGGAAGGTAACATAGCTGATAACAAATTACTCCTACTGTACCCCAAAAGATTACATATAGCTTATAATAGTATATAAAAATGATCGAGCCAACTAAAATTGTATCAAACAGTTTGGACTCTAGAAAAAGTATTCAAATGTTGTGCCAGCACCACATTTATCCTATTAACAACGATCTTACAACTGTCTAAGGAATTGATATAAGCATTAATTAAAAGAAATAATTTAATCATGAGATACGTTCAATGAACTATGAGTATGTTAAGGACAATTTACCTAATAAATAATACATTATTGTGATGGTAAATTTATCATTGGTTGATATTGGTACGAAATTAACTATTGTAGATTATAGATATAAATAATTTATGTTGAACCTGTTTGTTATGACATTTAGTTATAATAAGCTGAACATACAGAAAGTCTAGTGCCACATGAAACTTCTTTATGGCAAAGCTTAGCTCGGAACGACCAACTAACTACTGAGTCAAGCCTAATCTGCTAATCCTAGTTGGAACTCTCTCGATTAATATTTATATATGAGAGAACTGTCCGTGTTCATCCTGGCTGTTTTAAGTTTTCAAACTGTACTAGAATATTGTTTAAACCATTTATTAAAAATATACCAAACTATATTCTGTGCAGGAATTCATAAAAAAATATGTATGGATTAAACCTGAGCGAATGTGTAAGTTAGTTTACAGTTTAAGAGTTTAATTCAAACAAATGTATTTATAATGGACATGCGTTTCATCAGTTATGTTGAAGGAGAACTAAAAATAGAAAAGAGTTACAGCTAATCAATGTCAGAAGTATGAATAAGGAAATGTTTCTTATACCTGAATTTAAGTTAATAATAATAAGCAATTAAAGATAGTTAATTTGGGTTATACCATAAAACAGGGCATTCATTCAATTTATTCGCGAAATAGTAGATGGTGGCAGTGGTTTAGGCTATGCTTCTAAAAAGAAACGTTAGGAAACAAACTGACTATGAAGAAAAATGAACAACGACACATAGAAAGAAGCACAGAAAATGAATACATCAATTCACCTAACAAGTCAATTATTGAATCAATACACATTCAGTTATTCAACCTCCAATTAGTTTCTCCTTTGTACCAGCAGGCCAAGATGGAAAATACAATTTCAAAGATATCAGCCGGCATCTGGGTTATTTGAAGAGTCTGAGAAAAAACAAATCAACACGCTGGTATAAGCATTAGTTGAAAAATCTGGTGAGATTTTTGCATCTTTTAAAAAAAAGATGTCAACAACATTAACTTTTGATAAAGTCTTAGGTTTGTTTTAAAAACATTTTATCCCACGGAGGAACGAAGCAAACAGTAAACAAAATTTATTTGAGAATAGACGACAAACAAAAATATACTTAACCGTCCTAAGTTTAATGTGAAGAAACCAAACGGTTGAAGAACTATCAAACTTAAAAAGGAGGATGTGTAAGAACAGTTTATTTCATAACGCCTATCAATATTTGTTAATTTATAATAATGTGTTTATTTGTTATCGTTCTTTAAAAAAGGTAAATAAGGTTAGTTAATTTTGAGTTATGATATAAGACAGTACTTATTAAATTTCTTAGTAAAATCGTACAGTTACTGACATTTTTGTAATTTAAACCATATTTTTTCACCTTAGGGGGAGTCAAAAAAAATCTTAAATGTAAACATAAAAACAATTATACCTAATTTTGAATGTCATTATTATAGAAACGCATTGCCACAAATCCGGCTGAAAAAAGACGATTCGTCTCGATATAGGAGCCTCTCAAAGTGAGTGAACTTTTACGTAGTATAAGAGTTAAGAGACAGAAGTGAATACTCAACCAGTTGGTTATGATAGGGTTTTAACATGGGTAACTTCACAGCTGTAGTGTAGAGGGACGGAAGTTAAGCTAATGGTCCATTTAATGGTTGAAAACGCGTTAATTATAAAAAAAGTTTAGGTGTTGCCAAACTTTTGAACACTATGTATACCATTCAACGTACAGGGACAGCAATATACATAATGGAAATATATATTTTTGTTTCGGGTCCCCAGTGGTCAGATTTTTATGACATGTGGCATTTGGATACTAATCCATAGTGTTTTCAGGAGTTTTAGTTATTTTGTAAACTATGGTGATTTTGAAAATAGTGTTTCCCCATAAAATGACGGAAAAATCAGTTAAAAAATCCCGCCCAATCTATTTTGATCATAACTTAGTATACACGGTACAATCCCCATTGCTCTAAAAAGTTGCCCGTGGTTCAAAAGCTTTAGTGATTTTCCGATAAAACCCCATAAAAGAACGGGAAATTTGGAACTTTAAAAACACCCCATATAATTTCGTTAACAAATTTGTATGTTTAATTCCAAGCAATATGGAGCAGCCCTAATATATGTAAACATTACAGTTCAACAATTATTGTGACTTATGTGATTTTCCCCATAAAATATCAAAGTTACTCCTACCCCTTACCCGCATCAATGATAAGCTAATGGGAGAAAATACATGTGTCAGATTGCTGCTACGAGCCATAGCGGGCAAACAGTGGAAAGAACTATCTTTTTCGTTAAATCTTAAAGAACCACAATTTTGATTAATCGTGAATTTCCTCACTTTAACCGGTAAAAAGTGATCAAATTTAAATGTTTGATTTATTTCTATATTTCTAATGCTTTTGGCTGTCTAAAACGTAAAATCAGATATTTTACACGTCAAAACATTACAAAATCACTTTTGTGTCATAAAACCTCCAAATTTGATATCCAAAAAATGTAGGAAAGCCTTTTCTGTTATTAAGATCTAAATAAAATTCTAACTAACTTGCATATTTTAACTTTCTACTTACTCCATTGGTTGTTAACCTACATTTTACACAAACCCTGAGCTTATGAAATATTCCTCCGACCAAAAATGAAGGTCTGAGCCAAAAGCGAGTTTGTACAGTATATAGTAAGTTTTTACTTAAATTATGCTTTAAAAATAAAAATACAAACTTAAACTATATTTAAAAAAATTATTGGACAGTAAAGTTTTATTTATAAATGCTTAATACCCTTAAGTTCGTAAGGCATTATACAAACAGTCCGATAAAAATTACATATTTTCTTTTATGAAACATGATACTGCTTACTACTGGAAGAAATATGTAATTTAGAGGTAAAGAAAGCGTTAAAGGTGAGGCCCTATTGCAACTGAATGACAGATGTCCCACCTAATGGTGTCCTGATAAAGACACATTTGGTCTATATATCTTTATTTTGGTCTCTTCTGCGTCTGTGTAAAACCTAGGTGGAAATTGATTCGATATTTTTGTAATCTACATATTCATCACTTAAAAAATGTTGAGTAAAAATCTATTACTTTTTAATCGATTATCATTATTATTCTTTAACAAATAAATACGTTATTATTTACTGAACTTTTGAAATGCGTATTCGATCTGATAACATTATTAAATGAACTTTCGTATACACACTTCGTCTCTTTGTGAAATTAATACCGATGAGTGAATAAATCAATTAAACCAACACTCTTAGGAAGAACTAATCGGAAGAATAATCTTTGCAAGAAACAACAGCCCTAAATACTTCCTGAACTGATGTTATTTTATGTGTTTTAAAATATAAAACCCATTTACTCTACACCTCCAATGTGACATTGTTTTAAAGATTTTTGTCTCATCACACAAAACACACAAATAGTTTTTATTTTATCTAACTATATCCAATCTATATCAATTCCTATATATAATTATAGTATATAATCTATCAATTATTATTGAAAACTGTTGATTCGTTTGAACCTGAAGCTTGAAAATACCCTAATATATACACACAGTAATTACTTGATAATTATACTTCCATTCTATTGTTAGTTGGACAGCTGTGTTTCAACAGGAAAAGTTTCGAAATTATTTATTAAGATCATTGGTGCTTCTAGACACATGCAGTGATTATACATAGACTGGAAGCGTAAGTAATGTATACTAACACGGGACTATGCTAGACATAAACCTTTTAGACAGGTCAATTTTCCACCCTGGTACCTCCACCATCACTGTACCACCTTATCTTAGTAGCCATGTTCTACACCAGCATAATCAGAACATCTTGCCTGCTAAGGAACATTTTAGCTCCATCAAGTTTTTTCAAGAAACTATCGACCCTCAGTAATTAACCTTATTTAATTTCTCTTGTTATATATGTTATAAATAAAAACGTTTAAACCAACATAATTTGGGAATTATATTTTTTTAGATAAGGAGATATAAGAGGTAACCTAATATTAAGTAACCCAAACCAGTATCTAAGCTACAAAAGTACAAGTGCTGTTCAAGGACCTTGATATTTCTCAAATTAATCGTTGTAATAATCATTATATTTGTTACTAGGAAAATATTCACAAAAATCTTCTTTTCTTTTGGAAAAATTATAGATTGGGGAATGGCATTATCTTTTTTACCGTTCCAGATAAAAAAAACTAAAGCTTTTTTACAAAACTATTACAGGTTCCACCTAAAAATTTACTTTTGAAATAAATAACAATTGTTTCACTATACCGGGTTTCAAATATTTAAAACAACGTGTATTAAATAACAAATCTGTGTTTAATTACCTAATCTACTGTCCAGCATGGAACAATTAGTCTGAATTTGAGGACAATGGTTAATTAAAACTATAATTAGCCCTTTGTAACTTGTTTGAACACAGATAATAATAATGAGCTCTATATTTTAAATAAACAAAAGAACAATAAAAAAAAAAGTATAAGATCAGAAGGGATTCGGTTTCCATGTAGTAAAAGATTTAAAACATTTATATTTATATCGAAGATGGTTTTTATAATATGGCAAAAGTGATGCATAGTTGAGCTATCCTAGTCATCATCTACAGTAAATATATTAATATCTATGGTAAGCCTAGGTCTTGTAAATGCAATTTACTTAGGTGTAATCATTTCTTTTCATATTGATAAATTCTAATATTTGGCTATCGAAGTCTTCGATTTGCATAATTCATGTCAAACGATTGTCCAGAAATTCAGATATAGAGAACTTGCTAACTATGTGCCATTTTAAACTTTGAGTCAACCTTTGATTAAACTCTATATAATAAAACTAACAGCTGATATTCTAAAAACACAAGTTAGGCCTGCAACACCTTTGAGTGTTAAATACACTGTTGAATACAAGAGCATATAATAAATAAATAAATAAAAATGCCTTTATTTATCAAGCGATATTCTGTACAAACAGCTTTTCAAAATAACTTTCGTCAATTCAGTACAAACATACAAGACAATAACAAACTAAAATCTAACAAATAAAACACTTTTGGCCTTAAATCTAACTTGAAAGTAAAGATTTCAGTCTTTCTTTGAAACAAGTAACAGACAGGTCTTTGAGGCTTGCTGAGAGTCCATTGTACAATGCCGGACCGAAATAGGCAAACCCCCTCCTGCCAACCTCACGACTTACCCTTGGAAAATTGGGGAGCTTGTCCTGCCGGGTGATACGCAAAGCAATATCCTGCCGAAGGGACAGTTTGTCACAGAGGTACTGAGGCACTGTAGTGCTGTGCTACTAACTAGTACTGTGCTAGTTAGTAGCATGGTACTAACTAATTTGTACTTATATGACTTTTAGAATAGGAAGTTTCTTTAATGCACAGTGAGATCCATCCACTTAAAAATCTGGACTGATATACATAGGTGCGTATATAGTCTACCTACTTATCTTGGTAGGTTCCAAACCACTTGTTCACGCTATTTTCACACATTAGGGTTTCAGCCAAGATTGACGGGGTGTTTTCCATGACTGACTGAACCCGCATAAATACTTTCCACCAAACTTTTGATCAGCCATGCCTTCAAGTTGTAGCACTAAATGTTATTGACGACAACTTAAATATGTCATTACCGTCATTACAGACAAATCAATTACGAAAGACTAATTTATTTTAATATTGACGTACAAATTGAAAGTTTCATTAAATCTACAAACAAATAAAAGTATCATTAGTTATAGAGAAATAAAAGTGATTATTTTTCAAAACTAATTGATACAACCTGTTGCAAATGTCAGTCAACCAAGGGAAGCCACAACCACAGAACTAACACTGAGACGCAGACCTTTAACCAATCACGAATATGTATTATCAACCTGTGACGACAGTTCGGCCTGATTGTGTTGACCTTAGGAGACGCAGTTGGTTCAAACAAATGAACCAGCGTTTTAATTAGTTAAGGTACAGTGATCAATATATTTAGTGGTTGATTACTGTAAAACCCCGTATGACATCTCAACATTGATATTGTTTCTAGTCTGTAATCTTGAGGTACGTAAAAATAGAGTCATTCTTCTTAACTATTTAGACAGTCATTATAACACGAAACTATTTGGGAATTATATGAACAACCTTGTCGAAAAATGAATGCTATGAGATATGAAAACGCATTTAATGAGAAGGTAAATGTAATTTGTGGGTTGTGCTCTTATTTATTGTTATAAATTCGTGTGGTTATTTATTATAAGTCACTATTTCGTGAGTAGGAAGCTACGAGTATGTCGGTTGCGTGAAGAACTTTTAAATCAATGCATTAATTTATTCATCATTGCCTCCAGCATTTATTCATAGACAATATAAAAACAGGTTTACATACCTTAATTGTGTCATCAATACAATTTTTTTTGTCTGAGCGACTAATTTCGCAGCCACTGTTTTATTTTCAAGTTTCTAATGGTTTTATGAAGCAAAGAACTGACGATGAAACCGTGGTTTAGTAAATATTCTAAATTGCGTATTTGTTAAGTATAGATGCCGGATCTCCCAATGCTTTGATTACCTAGGTACAGGCACAGACCCCTGTGTCCTAAATGGACAGGAAAATTCAACCTCAAACATGGTCTCACATCGTTTAAAATATCCTTTTTTCACAATCCTTTTGGCGTGAGAGTCTAAAAGGATTTTGGACTGGATTTTGGACAGAGAGTTTGGCGTGAGAGTCCTATTTTTCTAATATTTTCCACATAGTTAACTCGATTTTGCAGGTGGTGTTCCGAACCACTAAATTCAATTACTTCATTGTGTTTAAACTAGTAACTAAAAATTAAAAACCAGGTAGTAATTGAATCTGATTGCTAGAACAGATACTTAGCACTGGGTATGCGCTTTGACCTAGACTGATTCTTGTTAAATAATCACCTATAACACCTGAACCAATAATAAACCTGAAAATACGGGTGGACATCTTTTAACGAGTTTACCTTTTTTAAAT
Organism: Macrosteles quadrilineatus; assembly: GCF_028750875.1. Classification (NCBI taxonomy): domain Eukaryota; kingdom Metazoa; phylum Arthropoda; class Insecta; order Hemiptera; family Cicadellidae; genus Macrosteles; species Macrosteles quadrilineatus. The sequence continues at coordinate 20,955 of NW_026543258.1, read as the reverse complement.
CATTTTAAATACACTCTACAAATGTTATTCTTTGTATAAAAAAATATACTTTTCATTTAAAGTTCTCTTACCATTTTAAAAGTATATTTTTACCATTAAACAGGCTTACTAGAGAATAACATCAATATCTTTTAAATGTATAAACAATGACGATCCGAATGGTACGATAAACATAATAACAAAATTCCTTAAGACACCCCTTCATATACAGAAAAAGCCCCATGATATTTATTTGCAAGAAAACTATATTTTTATTCAAGTCGTGCATGTCAAGCATAAATTTAAATTACGTTTAAATATATTTACGTCAAAATTTAATCCATAAAATTAAATGTACACGTAATATCGTGTATCCATGTATAAAGTACAAAAATATAACCCGATAAAATAAATATTTTTTTATAAGATCTAAATTATTATTAATTTTATAGCTCTCTCTATTAATGCAGCAGGTCGCTGGAAGCACAATTATTGGAAATCGGTGTTAAGAGTTCACGTTTTCGATTATGCAATCAACTTTCTAATTATTTTGAAGAATTATAATAACCACAATTTTACTTAATGTGTCAAGAATATTTATAAGTAGAAAGTAGTAGATAGTTTGTTTGAAAATTTTAAGAAGTTCTTATTACAGAAAATAACACCTAGGTTGGTATAAAACTTAATATTAAATACTCATTCTTTACATTGTAGTACAAATACTCCTTGCTGGAATCGTGTAAAATGCAATGTTTGAGAATAAGATATAACTAAGCTTAAGCTGACAGGTAGGAATATTGTTGACGAAGGTTGGCTTAAATAAACGTAATCGTTGGGAGAAATGGATGGTTCCACAAACAAGTTGATGTGAAATGTTTTTCACGTCAAATCTTGATAAACTTTGAATAACTTTTGAATCAATTTTGTTTGGTTTTCGTAATGCACATGTAAGAAAATGATACTCCAGTTTGAGAGTATATTTACATAATGACTTCCAAGGGAACGTCATTTATTTATTTTTAACTTTTTTGTTATTATTGAAGTTGTTTTGCTTTCAGATGGGTCAAATAAAACTGGTACTTATATACTTACAAATGATTAGATACTTATATTTACTCTGAAACCTACCTAGCTAATGTGGTTTGTTATGAATGGTCAATTATATAAAGTAAAGGATTATTTGTAATGTACAGCATCATTAAAACGTATTTATTTTTAAGGAGTATAATTGTTTTTGAATACAGTGTCTGATACTAAAGGAAAATAATTATTTATCTCAATTAGCTATGTATGATATAATTTGCAAAATTGTCAATATTGATGTTATATACTTCTTTTAATTATCAAAGCGATACTTTACCTATGGTAACGATGCGACAAAGACAAGATAACTCCTGGCAGAAGACAAGTCCCTTACATAAACATGATAAATAAATGAACGCAGTCTTTATATGCATGTTATTCATTGTGACCCTTGGTTGGAATATAGTATTTATAAATTAAAATATTGTAGTAATTAAGTACAACTGAGCACCCTGAATATTATATTTTTAATATGATATGTGCTCAGTTTAATAGGCACTCAGTTGTACTTATTTACTACAATATTTTAATATATCAGCAGCCCTATTATGTGAACACCTAAATTAAAACATTATTTATAAAATAAAATCATTACCCTATTGAATCATAGTTGTTGCTATGACGTCTAGTTCTTTTCCTTAGACCTCCATCATGTCATTTTGTATGCAACCACATCATCAATGTATAATAAATTGTGGTATGACAATAGATTCTTTAAAAGACTGTCAAAATGTTAATAATTGAAACTTGTCATGTTGATAAAATAGTTCAAATGGAATAAAAATTGATAAAACTCATTAAAACTGTACAGGCTGGCAAGCACTGTCTTATCACTGCCACTGACTTAATAAAACTGACTGAATCATGACGTTTCTTCTTCTCTCCAGTGCCATCTGTATTTCAGTTTGTTTTATTCTTCTTATTTTATATATCTTTGATTTGTAACTTTTCAATATATATGTATCAAAATAATATTTGACTAGAAATAAATCTTATAATTTAAAATGTTACATGTGATGAGATTTTAGCTAACGTTCGTGGGAGGTATTTCAAAATGATTCCTCGATCATCACCTAACAAGATGAACCTTATAGACCCACTTTCAATTATAACAATAATTCTGTTTTAACTTGACATTTATTCAACACTTTAAATCGTGTACACATTACTGTGCACAGGTCACAAAGTATATTTTCCAGATTTATAAGGCGCTCCTTAGCGTGTCAAAGCAAGATTAAGTACAGTAATGCATTACAGTTCTTATCAAGTTTCCATAAATGTCAGCTAAACGTGAGGTATAGCTAGCCAGCTTGAGTTTATCGATTTCTAAACCGTACGGTTTTCATACATACTACTCTACTTATTATATAATTTTTAGACCAGAAATGCCACTTGGTGTTTGACTAGTATTCATAATGTTTTAAAAGTTGTAATATATTTGAGTAAGAAATATCGATAAAATATCGGATTGCAGCTGGTTTTACCTATCTCAGCTTATTTTACTATAATCCGTCTGCCTTCGACCGGTTCATTCCTGGAATTTACAGGAACCAGCTGCTCACTGTGTGTTATGGCACAAATAAACTAACATTATTATAGCATATAGGGTCATATTTACATCCCATCTATATGGATCAGCTGTCGCCATTTTTTTTTTTTTTTTACTAAAAAAGAATGTGATCCATGAAATAAAATAAATTGTGACTAAACTAGAGGGAATTTTTGTAATGAAAATTACACGAATAGCCTAATAATAACAACTAATTCCATTTTAAAGAAATGGAAGAGGCAAACACAATGTTATGCACCAATATTTAACACAACATTAATCCCAAAACGAATCCAAATGCCGCTATCAATTACACAATTAATTATATTAAACACAAACAAAACAAGCTCTATTACCAAAGGTGCTGTTTACATAAACCATTCAAGTTAGTAAGTTTAATTTAACATGTCAGTATTTGTAAATAGTAGTTTACGCAACGATTACGTTAAGTGAGTCTTTACGACACGAGTAGAAAATTTAAGGCACGAGCCTTGGCGAGTGCCTTAAAAACTTCTACGAGTGTCGTAAAGACTATTAACGCGAGTTGCGTACACTACTTTACCTACGACCGTTTTTTAATTACTATCAATCTGGATTTAATTACTAACAATCACTACTGATAACTTTTTAGAGAGGTTATGTTTTCGTGTATTGTCATTGCCACTGAAAGTGATGCAACGACTTGTTGTATAATCAGCTGATTTCCTGTAATTACGTGTTTTTTAAACTTCGTTAAATATTAAGTACATTGCTAGCAGCATTCTTACCATAAATAATATTGTATCAGGTACAATTTGGCAAATATTTCATTTATTTTTGGACTTCCACCAACTTAATTAAGAATACGCGAGTATCAACATGAACAAGTCGGATCAACAATTAAATTGGTCAACTGATCAGCTGATCAGCTGATTAGTTGACGTTCGAAGCATTAAAATTTTAATTCTTTTCTCTCAATACTTGAACCTCATTGGTCCGTTACCTGTGTGGATATGAGAAAAACTATGCTGATATGAAATGAAACTATGCTGATATGAAAGTAAACAGCTGTAAAGTGAAACTTTTCAATTCTAAAAACTGGACTGAAATGGCTACTTTAAAAAACGGTCGTAGGTAAAATGTTTTACCTACGGCCGTTTTTTAAAGTAGCCATTTCAGTCGAGTTCTTAGAATTGAAAAGTTTCACTTTACAGCTGTTTACTTTCATATCAGCATAGTTTCATTTTATATCAGCATATTTTTTCTCATATCAACACAGGTAACGGACCAATGAGGTTCAAGTATTGAAAGAAAAGAATTAAAATTTTAATGCTTCGAACGTCAACTAATCAGCTGATCAGCTGATCAGTTGACCAATTTAATTGTTGATCCGACTTGTTCATGTTGATATTCGCGTATTCTTAATTAAGTTGGTGGAAGTCCAAAAATAAATGAAATATTTGCCGAATAGTACCTGATACAATATTATTTAATGGTAAGAATGCTGCTAGCAATGTAATATTTAACGAAGTTTAACAAACACGTAATTACAGGAAATCAGCTGATAATACAACAAGTCGTTGCATCACTTTCAGTGGCAATGACAATACACGAAAACATAACCTCTAAAAAGTTATCAGTAGTGATTGTTAGTAATTAAATCCAGATTGATAGTAATTAAAAAACGGTCTTAAGCACGGGTCACACTAGGCTGGTATCAGCGGCGAATTGAAAGAAGCCGCTACTGTCAGCTTGATGTGACCACAAAATTCGCAGCTGGCATCGCTAGCCGGCGAGTATTTGTCAGCGGCTGGCGAAGTTGGACATGTTCAACTTTTGGTAGCAAGGCAGCGGCGACTAGAGGTCACGTGACCACTCGCACTCGCTGACACCAGCGAGCAGCGTAGTCTGACCACCTCTAGAAGCGTGCCAGCGGCGACCAAAGGTAATATGTGTAGATATAAAGTCAATGGTAATATGGTAATATCCAGCTTGGTTTAACACTAAAAGTAGACCATTATTAGGGTTTCTCCGCCATCAGCTGTTTTGAAGATAGGGGCGGAAATGGCGTAGTTATAGCGGATTTCCGGTGATACGTCACTTGTGACGTTTTGTATAAAATTAGCGTACGTCGTCACAAGTGCAGCAAGCAGGTGGTAACAGGATACAGGTGGTAGGAGCTGGTGGTAATGGATAGGGGATGAAACAGCTGTCTGTACAGTAGTGTGTTTAAATAGCTAATACTTGTTCGTTTGCAATTGTCTTAAATGTATTGGGAATATCAACCAACAGCTACACCAAGGTTTTAAACCAAAACACAGCTTACATGTACAGACAATAAATTGAGTTAAAATCATATTGTCGACGGAAACATTTTAACAGTAGCCTACAGTATTGTACTAGTGCCCGCGGCGCAAGGTTGTGTCACCGCGATTGCCGTGAATTAGGCTGAGGCCGTCGGTCGAGGGAAAGTGTGGCGGCAGTGGATCAAGGGCATATGCCCCTACTTTACCTCCATGTGGATTTGTATCCACAGTTCTACAGTTTGCTTTCGGACATAGCGGCGGAGTGTTGTACGGTCCTGGGTCTATCGTTTGCATCGTTGATGCCATCGTAATACTACACCTCGATTGACTCAACAACACAAGGTATTGTAAAAACCAATTTTAATTTATATCTTATGTTAGATAGTCGCAGGTTAGCTGTTTGTGGTTAAAAGATGTTTATACAGAAATACGTTCCAAAATAGTAGATATATTTTCCCCATGTTAGTAAATATTTGTTGGTCTTAAAAAAAACCTTAAGTAGTGGTGTATTGCGGGTACTGGAGACCGTGACGTAAAAAATAAAGTAAAATTAAATATCGTTTATATTTTGTTAAACAGTTTGACAGATCAGACTTTGTGGTCAAAATATGTTTATATAATGAAGTCTTTAGAAAGACTGTTTTTTTTTTTTAAGTGAATTATACCCAATTCCATGTGTCCTGACTTGTGCGAATCAAATAAATTAGTTTGCCATCTTCAACGTCAGGAGGCTTTGGCACATTTAATCGTGTCGGAAAGCAAACCTCTAAAAACTTGTTGTCATAAAAGAAAATAAACGTTTTACCATTTTCGTTTTGTCTTTGTTCTACTAATTGATAATGTTTGTTTTGTAACAGATATTTAAATGTTACTTTTTCTGTTTCTATTGGACTTACTAGTTGAGGAAGCTTCATTTCTTGACATATGGCTTCGGGTGATAATTGACTGGAATAATTTGATCCTGATGCATTCCAATGTAGTGGTAATTTAATTTGCTTCTGAAACTTTAGACGTAGTGACATTGACTTGCGAAAATTGCTAGTTTTAGTAGTAGTAGATTTCTTTAAATCTTCTTTTATTCTCTTTAGTTTATCTTGTGTGATTGTACTTGGCTTATCCATAGTTAACATCAGAACAGAGCTAGCATATGTGAACAGTCTTCGTTGAAGGTTCGACACTGAATGATGTGATGTTGGAGGTTTGGAGACTTCCTTACTTAGTAGGTAGAATTACCCGACAGTAGGGAAATTTACCCGAAAGCAGGGTAAACCTCCCAACCGACCCCCTCCCAACTGGCTCGCGGATAAAAGTAGCGGCAGCGAACGGACTGTAGTCAGTCTCACCCAACTGGCACAGCTGACTGGTTGAGTGTAGACTGACTGACTTTTGATTAAAACCTTTCGTTAGATTTGGCCAATCTAACTTAATGTTTTAGTCAATAGCATGTGCTGCATGTTGTTTTTTTAGCTTGTATCTTAGATGGTTTTACTTTATGGAGTGCATCGTGTCTTTAGTACTTGAATTGCGCAGAGTGTTGTATTTTTCTAATCATGTGATATTTCAGCTAACAAAGGATAAAGAAGTCCCCCATTAAAATGAACAATCTTTTGTGACTGTAAATATTCTATATTTAAAATTTAAGTTGACCATTTTGTAATTAGTTGAGAGGTCCAACGGCCTGCATACTATTCTGCATTTGGTTAAATTAAATTTTAAACTTTTGTTGTCATTGGTAGTTTACTTATGTCAGCTAACAATGAACACTTTCTTGTGACTGTAAATATTCTATATTTTAAAATTTAAGTTGACCATATTGTAATTAGTTGAGAGGTCCAACGGCCTGCATACTATTCTGCATTTGGTTAAATTAAATTTTAAACTTTTCGTTGTCATTGGTAGTTTACTTATGTCAGCTAACAATGAACACTTTCTTGTGACTTTAAATATTCTATATTTTAAAATTTAAGTTGACCATTTTGTAATTAGTTGAGAGGTCCAACGGCCTGCATACTATTCTGCATTTGGTTAAATTAAATTTTTTAAACTTTTCGTTGTCATTGGTAGTTTACTCATGTCAGCTAACAATGAACACTTTCTTGTGACTGTAAATATTCTATATTTTAAAATTTAAGTTGACCATTTTGTAATTAGTTGAGAGGTCCAACGGCCTGCATACTATTCTGCATTTGGTTAAATTAAATTTTAAACCTTTGTTGTCATTGGTAGTTTACTTATGTCAGCTAACAATGGACACTTTCTTGTGACTGTAAATATTCTATATTTTAAAATTTAAGTTGACCATTTTGTAATTAGTTGAGAGGTCCAACGGCCTGCATACTATTCTGCATTTGGTTAAATTAAATTTTAAACTTTTCGTTGTCATTGGTAGTTTACTTATGTCAGCTAACAATGAACACTTTCTTGTGACTGTAAATATTCTATATTTTAAAATTTAGTTTGACCATTTTGTAATTAGTTGAGAGGTCCAACGGCCTGCATACTATTCTGCATTTGGTTAAATTAAATTTTAAACTTTTCGTTGTCATTGGTAGTTTACTTATGTCAGCTAACAATGAAAACTTTCTTGTGACAGTAAATATTCTATATTTAAAATTTAAGTTAACCACTTTGTAATTAGTTGAGAGGTCCAACGGCCTGCATACTATTCTGCATTTGGTTAAATTAAATTTTAAACTTTTCGTTGTCATTGGTAGTTTACTTATGTCAGCTAACAATGAAAACTTTCTTGTGACAGTAAATATTCTATATTTAAAATTTAAGTTGACCACTTTGTAATTAGTTGAGAGGTCCAACGGCCTGCATACTATTCTGCATTTGGTTAAATTAAATTTTAAACTTTTCGTTGTCATTGGTAGTTTACTTATGTCAGCTAACAATGAAAACTTTCTTGTGACAGTAAATATTCTATATTTAAAATTTAAGTTGACCACTTTGTAATTAGTTGAGAGGTCCAACGGCCTGCATACTATTCTGCATTTGGTTAAATTAAATTTTAAACTTTTCGTTGTCATTGGTAGTTTACTTATGTCAGCTAACAATGAACACTTTCTTGTGACTTTAAATATTCTATATTTTAAAATTTAAGTTGACCATTTTGTAATTAGTTGAGAGGTCCAACGGCCTGCATACTATTCTGCATTTGGTTAAATTAAATTTTAAGCTTTTGTTGTTATACCTAAACACAGACTCTTTCCTCACTACAACAGAAGGAGAGATAGAGCATGTTTGCTCCATCTCTTCTTTTGGTATTATTTTAAATGACCTTGACCTACTTACAGGACTTTGAAAATATCTTGGAAAAAATATAAAAACGGTAGTAATGGATCTGCCTTGTATATGTTTGAATCCGACCGGGCATATATTCTAGCTAGGGACCTACTATCGCTAGTTAATTTACATAAGCAGGTGCAGCGTTGTTCTACCCCCACCACTCAACCCGAGCGTATAAAAGGGCTGCGAGCAGACGGATGATTGTCAGTCTTGCACAACCGGTGAAGCTGACCGGATGGGCAAACTGGCTAAAGACGAGACCCTTAGTTTAGAGTTGGTACCACTCTAACCTAAGGTTCTTGTCACTTAGTAGTTATATTAGAAGCATGTTGATTGTAGTATTTGTTGGCTTGTAGTTAGAGGGTGTTTTGCGTATTTGTATCTTTGGTAAGGGTGTTGTATTTCTTAATTATGTGTTGTTCTATTTCAGGTATCAAAATAATAAAGTCCCTATTAGTAATTTTATTTTCAATTTGAGTTGATCATTGTATGTTACAAAGTTCTAAGTGACATTAGTAAGTTGAAAACGTTCACACAAAACAAAAACATGAAACCAATAGTAAATTCATGACATAGAGTTCTCTTTGACATACACACATTTTTATGGGGACAGTTCGTTGACTGCGCTGCTCCGGCTATTGCTAATGAGTCTTTGATCAATACCATGAGGACAGTCCTTTGGCTGCGCTGCCTCTGATCAAAAAGACTGATACATTGGTCTTTAGCCAATTCAGACTTACACACAAACATGAAAATAAAACCAACACTAAGTTCCCCCACTACAACAAATTGAGATAGATGACATTCACACCTTTTTATGGGGACAGTTCGTTGACTGCGCTGCTCCGGCTATTGCTAATGAGTCTTTGATCAATACCATGAGGACAGTCCTTTGGCTGCGCTGCCTCTGATCAAAAAGACTGATACATTGGTCTTTAGCCAATTCAGACTTACACACAAACACGAAAATAAAACAAAAACTAAGTTCCCCCACTACAACAAAAGGAGAGATGGAGCTTATTTTTGCTCCATCTCTCCTTTTGGCATTATTTTGAAATGACCTTGACCTACTTACAGGACTTAGAAAGCTTCCCTTAAAATACATAACAAACACTAAGTTCCCCTATTACAACAAAAGGAGAGATGGAGCCAATTTTTGCTCCATCTTTCCTTTTGGCAATATTTTTAAATGACCTTGACCTACTTACAGGACTTAGAAAGCTTCCTTATAGTACATTATTGGGAACCGAGACCAGTTCTTTTAAGTTAACACCAACGGACACAACATTTCCCCTCCAACCACAAGCTTCCCCCCTCCACCCACAAGCTTCCCCCCTCCACTTGAGTTTTGCTATAAAAGGAGGTTTGCTTCGCAGGCAATCATCATTCAATGGTCTGAAGTAGTCCTAGCTAGCTGAGTCAGCTCCAGTTACTATTCACTGTTTCATTTGCTATCATGGCTTACCTTAGAATTCCCACTAGACCCTCGAAAGTAGTTTCTTCATCTTCAAAGTCTCTTCCTCGATCTATTTTAATTTCATCACATGCGTCAGATCCAAAATCGGTTCTTCGAGAAATACTGCAGTCAGAAGGTGCAAGTCCTGGAGCAGAAGAACAATACACCTTCCGAGCCATTGGTGATCAATCTCCTCCACTGATTGAAATATTGTCTTCATCTTCATCTTCACAATCAAGTTCGTCTTGTTCATCTTCTTCGGAGTTAACCTCATCTGATTCATCTACAAGCTCTTCCTCGTCCTCTGACTGCACTGTTGCTGATATTCTATCAACACCTACTGCTACTAGAACTGCATCTCCACCTCCAACTTCTACACCATGTATTTCTCCCTCGACAACTCCACCTTTACAATTCACTATTCCACCACCCATCATATCTCCTCTAAAAGACTCCCTACCAGCCACTTCCAAATCCTTTGACCACCTTCACACTTCTCCTTCAGATAAGTGTAAACAATTAATTGCTGACAGGAGAAGAAAATTTGCACACACCCTCTCTAAGTGTCGATATGTTTTTAAAAAGGGTGCTAGTAAGGGGGAACAATGTGAAAAGGTTTGTGTTTTGAATAGTGATATGTGCTCCATTCATTCAAAACACAATAAAACCACAGAGTCTTCCAATAAAATTAAAGAACTTCCCAAAGCAATCCGGGTAAGAAGGATGAAAAGGTGTACGAAATATTTCTTTGTCAGATGTGTATGGTTTAATAACATCATTATAAAACGTAACGATACAGGAGAGCATTTTTCAATTAGATTACCAAGAGATGTTGTAAACCCTGAACATCCGAAAAGAACTGACTACCTTATCCGGGATGCTAAAGGAAGATTGTCTTGGAAATCTTCAATTTCCAAGATCAAAAAGACACGGTAATTTTTTTCCTTTTAACATTTTACATTACCAAAGATAACACAGTAAATTCAATTTTTCCAAATTCTTAAAAAAAAAATGTGTGAGCAATTTGTTTAATTCTGATACATCTTGTGTAAAAACATGCTGCAGAATTAAATGAATTGTTCACACATTTTTTTTATTATCTTGCAATGACCTTGACCCACTTCTTAAACTTAGAAATTTCTGCAAAATTTTAAAATAATGATAATATCAATTTCTACCACTACTAAAATTAAGGTGGTTTGTTTAACCCCACCCCCTTTACCCCCACCAGTACATAAAGGTATAAAAGACGCTTGATATTGCACATGATTCATTCTTAGATTGGAGCTAGCAGAGGCAAGTTTAACTATGAATTCCCCAGCTACAATAATAATTAAAAGAAACTTAAAAAACCTTCAAGAAGCATTTGCATTCAGGGGAAGTTTAGAAAAATATTTAAATCATAGTGTGACATGTCATTTTACTTTGTGGAAGGAAGAGAGAAACATCTGGAACTCAGAAGCAAACGGGTTGAAACTAGAATTAACTGATGTACGATTTAATAAAATAATTCGAAGGCTAGTGGAAATGTTAGAAAAAGGGTATATTGTGACTGCCACATTCTACATAAAACCAGACCGCAATAACTAAAAACAAAATGGAGTAAAGGTTAAGGGTGGGGGTAAAGGTAAATGGTGGGGGTTTGTCTATATAACATGTTTGCTGAGGTACAATCAGTTACTTCAGATTTACCACTCTTGTACATTATGTCTCCTGTGGACAATATTTTCCCGACAACTTCTTTTTTAAAAACCTTATTGGAAAACATTGTTTTTGAAGCTGGTTCAGAGGAAGAAGACATAGACTTGGAGGAAGAATCTTTATCCGAAGAAGAGTTGGAATCGGATGGTGATGAAAATTTGGAAGTATTGACTGATGAAGAGTTAGATGAAGAAGATAGAAGTTTTCCACTTGTTGAAGATTCATCATCTACTGAAGAGATGGTATGCTCGGAGAAACTTGTTCAGCTAAGGGAAACACCTACAACAAGTCATATAATGTTTAGTGCAATGTTTAGAAGTAGAAGACGATTGTTTGACTCTGACTCCGACTCTGACTCTGACTCTGATAGTGTACAAAAATTATAATGAGAGGGTGGGTTGGGAGTTTGTTTTGCAAATCATCAATTTCCAAAACAAATACAGTAAATTTTCTATTTCTAAATTTTTAATCTTTGAAACATTTAATTTCTTTTAAATCCTGATAATCATAAAATCATAAAAGACACAGTAAATCGGCTTTTTCAAAATTTTGAAAAAAATGTCTGAGCAATTTGTTTAATTCTGGTTTATCATGTTTAAGAAAACATGTTGCTGGGTTAAATAAATTGTTCACACATTTTTTTATTATTTGACAATGACCTTGACCTACTTAAAGAATTTAAAAATTCCATGGTTCAACAATAAAAGAAAATGTTACCCATTTCCCCCACTACTATAAAGTAAAGTGGGGAGTGGTCTACCCCCCACTACTATATGGAGGTATAAAAGAGGTTTGACATCCTGCATTAAACATTCTTATTTTTGGAACTCGCAAACGCAAGTTTAGTCAAGATGGATAAACAAAAGATTAGACATAATGAAAGAGAAAGAAGGAGGGTGATGAAGCTAAATGAAACATTTGAGGTATTGAGAACCATACTCAAAGCTAAAAAAGGAACATCTAAACTTCAAATTATAAATTTATCAATTGAAAGAATAAGGTTTTTAGAAAAGGAAGTTGAAGAAGCAAGAATGAGGACTGTGGGAGAAATGAAAGAAGCTAGTACTATAATTGATAACCACGTTGAAAAATTAAAAGAAGATGATGATGAAAAAATGCTGTCGGACATGATACAATTAATGAATGGTGAAATGGAAGAGCGAATTCTGTCGGAAATGATGGAGTTATTGGATCGTGAAATTGATGAAGAGTACTAACAAATAAAAAATGGGACGTGGGTAGGTTGGATTTGTCTTGGAAATCTTCAATTTCCAAGACTATAACACAGTAAATTGGGGCTTTTCCAAGTTTTGAACAGTAAATAACTTTTTTCCAAATTTTGAATAAAAAAATGTCTGACCAATTTATTTAGTTCTGGTATAACATGTGTAAAAACGTGTTTCAGAACTAAACGAATTGTTCACACATTTTTTTATTATCCTGCAATGACCTTGACCTACTAAACAGGAATAGTTAGTAAAAAATAAAATACCTTGTTTTTCTATAAATATGTTTGAAAGTTGAAGAATAGCCTGTATTTACGTTAGATTATAAAGAAATTGAGAAATGGGGTGATGTCATTAATTTCATAGTAGTAGTAGAGGGGAGAGAGGGGAGGAAATGGTATAAATAGGGGTGGATGTTCACACCTTTCATCAGTATGTTGCTGCTTCTTGAATAGAGAACATCTACAACATGCTACGCTGCGCCATTTGTCAAGCCGAATTCGAGGATGAAATAGATCTTGTACTTCATGAAATAGTCGATCATCCTACAAATGCAGTTAGAAGGATATCAAGACTTGATTGAAGAATTGTATAAAATAGGACAAAAAGAAGAAGAAGAACCCAAACCATCTACTTCAAGAGATCGAGGAGAAGAAGAACCAAAACCATCTACTTCCATGCTACGCTGCGCCATTTGTCAAGCCACATTCGAGGATGAAATAGATCTTCTACTTCATGAAATAGTCGATCATCCTACAAATGAAGAGGAATTGGAAGGATATCAAGACTTGATTGAAGAATTAAATCAAATAGGACAAGGAGAAGAGGAAGAACCCAAACCATCTACTTCAAGAAATCCAGGAGAAGAAGAACCGAAATTATCAACTTCAAGACCAAGTGTTATTCATTATGCACCCAAACGCCCAACTTCACCTTCAACTGATGCATCTCCAACAATTGTGGAACTACACGCTCATGCTCTACCGGGTAAAGTGGTAACACATTTTAAAATTGACAATGCTACATTAAAACTGGAAGAATTTATGTTTAGTGCAAAAGGACTAGTAATTGAAACGCTACAAAATGAATTACAAAGATTAAATTTTATAAAGTTTGGACTATTGCTGGATGTTATATTTATCAATATGCAAAATGAAACATCACCTAGAGGATTTTTAACAAAAAACAGAACCATTATGTTTGCCTCAGATATTGAATCAATTGTGGATGAATGTTTTGAAGAACTTTTGACAAAATTGCAAGAACATGAAGGCAGAGGATCAGGATGGACTGTATTGAGCATATCAGGTTTGGATGTAAGAGTGCATAAACATGGATATGGAATGAGAGGAAGTAGCTATATTCCTCTACCCAAGAAAATTAATGATACTAAATCTTGTGTAAATGTACAAAATGATGATACTGAATGTTTTAAATATTCAATGTTGGTAAAATATATCAAAAACAATCATCCAGAAAGAGTAGGAAGAGAATATGAAGAAGTGCAGCACTATTATAATTTTCAAGGAATGAGCTACCCTGTAAAAATCAAAGATATCACCAAGTTTGAAAAACAAAACCCAACTGCTTCTGTAAATATATATGGTTTAGATTCATCAAACAATGTATATCCTCTACGTATAAGTGCACAGGAACTAAATAATCACACAGATTTGTTATTAATCACCAAAGGTGAAATATCACACTATGTATATATTAAGAATTTTAACAGACTCCTTTCATTACAAGTGTCAAAGTTTAAAGAAAGTAAAACAATTTGTAAAAGATGTTTTTGTCATGTGAACAAACCTTTAAAAAGAGGAGGTTCTGAATGGTTGTTGGAACATAAAAGGTTATGCAATGGAAATGAAGAAGTTAAGATTAACCTACCACCAGCTGATAGAGCATTTGTACAGTTTAATAATGTAGTTCATCAATATAGAATTCCTATTGTCGTGTATGCCGATTTTGAATCTACTCTACTACCGTTGGAACATCAAGAGGACGACACATCAAGAAGAAACAAGTACCAACTACATTCACCCAACAGTTTTTGTCTACTCATCAAGTCAACGCTTTCCGAAGAATATTTACAAGATTATGGACTGACAGCTGAACCAAAAGTGTATCGTGGTGAAGATGCAGCTAAACTTTTTGTTGACGAGCTTTACTATATAGCTGAAAAGTAGAGGCAATGTATGCACAGGTAAAACATATGACACCTATGTCACCCGTTGAAGTTCAAGAATACGATTTATCAACTTCATGTTATCTGTGCAAGAAATCATTTACAGCGGATAATCATAAAGTGCATGACCACGACCATCTGACTGGAAGCTACCGAGGTGCTGCGTGTAACGCTTGTAACTTAAACTATAAAATTCCTAACTATATTCCAATTGTAATGCACAACTTAAGCGGCTATGATGGACATTTTATAATACCTGAATTAGGAAGGGACAATGGCAAAATTGATGTATTAGCCGTAACGATGGAACGGTTTATTAGTTTTTCAAAAATGGTTGGTAAAATGAAACTCAGATTTCTTGACTCCTACAGATTTATGCCTTCTAGTCTTATGAAACTATCAGAAAATTTGACAAGAGAAAATTTAACAGAAACAAGTAAAATAGTAGAAAACAACAAATTGGATTTAGTTCTTCGAAAAGGAGTCTTCCCCTATGATTACATCGATGGATTGCACAGATTTGACGAGACATCACTTCCTCCACCAGAAGCCTTTACCAACAAGCTGAACAATTCAGAAATATCACCAGAAGATTACCAACATGCATGCAGACTTTGGAACGAACTTGATATGGAAACATTAGGGGATTATTCAGATTTTTATGTTAAACTCGATGTTACTTTGCTTTGTGATGTGATGGAAGAATTCAGAAACACCTGTTTAGAAGCATACGGATTAGACCCTCTTCATTCTTACACCTCTCCAGGATTAGCTTGGCAGGCTATGTTAAAAGAAACCAATTGCAAACTTCAACTTTTAACAGATATTGATATGGTGCTGATGGTTGAGTCCGGTGTCAGAGGAGGATTGACTCAAAGCGTTGTAAGACATGTAAAAGCCAACAATAAAGATCTGCCAAACTACAACCAGCAAGAACCATCAGTTTATCTTGGGTATTTTGATGCAAACAATTTGTATGGATGGGCAATGTCCAACCCCCTTCCATATGATAACTTTAAATGGATAGACCCAGAGTCAATTGGAGATATTGTTCAAATTCCAAAACATGGTGACAAAGGATATATATTAGACTGCGATTTCGAATACCCAGAACATCTACACGACCTTCACTACGATCTTCCTCTTTTACCAAAAACTGAAATTTCACCAACTGGAAAACATCCTAAATTAATTATGAATTTAAATCACAAGCAAAGATATGTAGCGCACTTTTGGATTGTACAACAAGCACTTGAATTAGGTCTTCGTCTAACCAAAGTACACAGAGTTTTGGAATTTTCTCAATCTTGCTGGCTGAAACCCTACATCGATTCCAACACTACAAGAAGAGCAGCAGCAACGTCAGCCTTTCAGAAGGACTTTTTTAAATTAATGAATAATGCCATATTCGGTAAAACTCTGGAAAATAAAAGGAAACACAAAAATGTAAAACTTGTAACAGATGCTAGGAAATTGGAGAAACTTGTACAGAAGCCCAACTTTGGATCATCAGTAATCATTAATGAAAACCTTGTTGCCGTATCTATGAAGAAAACTAGTATAAAAATGGATCGACCTTTGTATATAGGAATGTCAATATTAGATATATCAAAAACGCACATGTATGATTTTCACTACAACAAGATGGTTGCACATTATGGAAGAGAGAACATAGTTATAACTTACATGGATACAGATGCATTTATTTACAAGATAATTACTCAAGATATGTATAAAGATCTTCGTACATTTGTATATAAAGATGAATTTGATTTTTCTGACTATCCTAAAGATCATCCAAACTACGATCAAGACAGAAACAAGAAAGTATTAGGGAAATTTAAAGATGAGGCTAACGGAGTGTTACTTGAAGAAATCGTGGCACTTATATCAAAATTGTATGCTGTGAAACTACATGATGACAACATTATAAAAAAGGCAAAAGGTGTAAAGAATTTGTATTTGAAGAAAAATGTACTTTTTGAAGACTACAAGCAAGTGTTGTATGAAGATAAAGTTATAACTGCACACTTTAACACAATCAGGAGTTATAATCATCAACTGTACAGCGTGACAGAAGTTAAGAAGGCACTCTCCTGCAACGATGACAAACGACACATCCTACCAGACCGGATCCACACACTTCCATTTGGTCACTATTCCCTTAACCCTATCGACTAATTACCTTTTCATCGTCCTACACCACTAATCCTTTCTCCTTTCCGTAAAATTGGGGGAACACAGCATTGTCCGCTGTGTTCCTCCTTTTTTACACAAGGTTTGAATGACCTTGACCTATATAAGGAGATGTAAGACAAAATGAAAATCATTACTTTGCCAACATTGACAGTGAAAACACAACATAATGGCTTTTAAAGAAAACATTGTAAATGAGCTACACAAACCTGCAAGAGTAAACTTTCCAAGAAGAAATACAACTGTTAAAGGAATAAATGATTTGTATCAAGCAGATTTGATTGAAATGCGACCATATAGTAAAATAAATAAAGGACATCATTATATACTTACAGTGATTAACTGTTTTACCAAAGTTGCAGATGCATTACCATTAAAGGATAAAACTGGTAAAAGCGTAACACAAGCCATGGAAATCGCTATAAAGAGAGATAAAAACAAAATGAAACATTTACAAACTGATGATGGCAAAGAATACTTTAATAAAAGTTTTTCAAAGTTAATGGAAAAATACAACATAAACCACTACTCGACCAAATCTGAAAAAAAAGCGGCTATAATTGAAAGATTTAATAGAACGTTAAAAGGAGCGATGTATAAAATGTTTTCAAACAGAGGAACCTACTTATGGATTGATATTTTACCAAAGTTAATAAGTGATTACAACAACAGGTTTCACAGAACTATTGGGATGACACCAAATGAAGTAAACAGTAAAAATGCTAAACTTGTATTAAAAAGAATAAAGCACAATACAAAACCTAAGGTTGAAATAAAGAAGCCTAGAAAATTCAATGTAAATGATAAAGTTCGAATAAGTAAGTATAAAACGATATTTACTAAAAAATATCTACCTAATTGGACAAATGAAGTATTTACCATATACAAAGTGCAACCAACTATACCAGAAACATACATATTAAAGGATAATAAAGGCAATTTGTTACAAGGTGCGTTCTACGGACATGAACTATTAAAATCTACAGTAGGTGATGTATATCTTGTTGAAAAAGTGTTACAAAGGAAAAAAGACCAAGTTAAAGTACGATGGTTAGGTTTTAACAAAACAGAAGATTCTTGGATACCTATAAAAGACCTAATTTAACGGGAACAGCTCATTGTACTATTGGATTTCGAATAAGATGGAGATTGTTTGTCATAAAGATCAATTCAACATTAGTAATATTGATGATTACACTGTTGATAACGACACAATCAACACTGGCAAACATGGAAGTTTACTTCCAAACACAGTCAGATGTATTATAAGTGGTCCTTCAAACTGTGGAAAAACTAATGTCGTATTTAATTTGATTACAAATCCTAAAGGATTGAGGTTTAATAACTTATATATTTTTTCAAAGTCACTACATCAGCCAAAGTATCAATTGTTGGAGAAAATCATATCGAAGGTGTCAGGTGTTAACCTTTATAAATTTAACGCCAGTGATAAAGTTTTGCAACCAAACCAAGCTAAACCATATTCAGTATTTCTATTTGATGACGTTTCGTGTGAAAATCATGATACTATTAGGAACTATTTCGCCATGGGAAGACATAATAATATCGACAGCATATATATAGGACAAACATACAGTAAAATTCCAAAGCAGCTTATCAGAGATAATGCAAATGTTATAATTTTGTTCAAACAAGATGAAACCAACCTGAAACACGTATATAACGATCATGTAAATGCTGATATGTCATTTGATAAGTTTAAACAAATTTGTGGAAAAGCATGGGCAGAAAAGTATGGATTTTTGGTCATTATGAAAGAACAAGCCATAAAAGACGGACGATATAGAATAGGGTTTGATAAATACGTTCTGCTTCACTAAATATCACTATTTCAAATCAACACTTCGTACTGTAAACATGGCAAGTCAAGAAAAGCTCTTAAAAGAAATAAAATCACTTAGTGATTCTATTAGACATAAAAACAGAGCTCTGAAGTTAGGTATAAGTGAAAGAGAAAAGTTTATAGAATCAACGTTTAAACCCGTTACTGATCCTTTAAACAGATTAGTTAAAAATATTGAAAAACCTTTCGAAGGAGATGCTATTCTACCGATTTCTAAGTATGAAAAAGAATCAAGAGATTATGAACAATACAAACAATTTCAATCAACTGAAGAAAGTGGTGAAAGTGAAGAAAGTGAAGAAACAGAAGAAACTGAAGAAACTGAAGATTCAAGAGAAAAAGAAGGATTTTCCGCAGGTCAAGAAGAAGGATCTACTAATCCTACAAATCTAAGTACATTAAGCACAAACATAGCATTCAAAGGGAATTTGGGCAGAAAATATTTATTAAAGATGTTACATTCAACACAGGCTAATCGAAGATATCATATTTATGGAGCTAGACTAGAAGACAATGGTATTATGATTGGAGACAGTAATTTGGATATTGATGAAAACGATAACATCCTTATTGGTAACCAAAAATATAAAGGTACAACAGGACTGTTTGAACTTATTTTTAAAAACAAACCTGGTAAATATACCAAAAAAGACCTATCAGTGTTTAAAAATATACTAAATGATACAAATGCACATAAAAAGCAGTATTCCAAAGATTTGCCCATTTATCGAAATCGATCAATAAAATACACAAGTGTCATAGCTGATCTTTTTCCAACACAAGTGAAAAAATCTCAACTTAAAAGAAGAGCTATATCTACAGCTGAATTAAATGTGTTACACAAAAGACCAAGAACCAACGAACCTACATCTTCAGGGAAAGGATTATTAAAAGTCTATACAATACCAACATAATATATTATAATGATGTCAATAAGCTGGTTGATCGAATGAGATTATTACATGAAGCCATGGAAGCCGGTCATACCGGATTGGACAATGAATGGGTAGCTTTAATCGATGAACTACGAAATCGAAGGATTATTGCTTAATCATCGCATATAAAAGGAGGACAAGAATCGAGGGAACTCAGTTGAATCATGAGCGTGGACAAGTTTGGAAGGTATTCCAATTTTGGAGAAAAACCAAAACCCAATGGTAAAAGATATAGTTTACCATTAACAGCTGAAGGAGATTATAACATAAGCAGCAAACGATTGAAGTTTGTAAAAGATCCAGAAGATGATAATGATGCAATAAATTTGAAAACTTTAAAAAGTGAAAAATTGTTGAGCTTACAACTTCAAAACGACTCTTATAATGCCAAGTCTCATAGAATAACAAATGTTGGTGAACCAATAGAAAACTCCGATTCCGTCACCAAAGATTATTTACTTTCAAAACTGTCAAATACTTTACAAGTTAATAATGAAGTTTACGATGTTAAAAACAGAAGAGTTACAAACTTAGCTGATCCTGTCGATAGTCAAGATTCAGTCAATAAAGGATATTTACATTCTATAATCCCTGAAAGAAAAGAAGATAGATTCTCTTTTTATAACTTTGTTATAAATGATATAGGATACCCTAAAGAAGATTCGGATGCAGTTAACCTCAAATATGTTAAAGATAATTGTATTATTCACGATAGTGAACAAATTGATTGCAAAGGTAAAATATTACATAAGGTTAAAGAAGGATTAAAACCAACAGATGCTGCCACTGTAAGTCAAATCATGTTACAAAAGAATGGAAATTGGCATGCTGAGAACAAAAAGATAACTAATGTAAAAGGTGGAGTAAATCCTGAAGATGTGGTAGTTTTTAAACAAGTTCCTGTAATAACCGATGAATATAAACATAATAATATAAAGACCACCACTTTTGATTGTAAAAACTTACCATTAGCAAATGTTCATAATGCAGTTTTACCTCACGAAGCGGTAACTTTGGATCAGATGAAAGATCATATAAAAAGCCAGTGTATAATAAAAGATGAACAAAATGAAGAAATATACACATGTAATAATAAAAGAATTACAAATCTTGAAGATCCACAACAAATGGATAATGCTGTCAATGTAAACTATCTTGCTAGACTTTTGGGTACTGTAATGTTTGATTTTCACAATATGATA
>NW_026543257.1:0-39217 GCF_028750875.1 Macrosteles quadrilineatus | reverse complement strand
CTTGCAACTGCCATGTTTTTATGTGAAAGATGAGTACCGGTACTGATAAGTTAGGCTAATTTCAAAAAATCATAGCAGGCATATTTTTTGTTTGTTTCAAGCAAAGACAAGTAGTATCAATGCAACAAGAATAAATACCCCCGCCGCAGCAAACCTGCAGACTAAGCGAATTTCCATTTGCCTGATTGGATTTACACTAAAATGTCTCCTTAAAAATATCACATTTATTCCTATTTAAATTGAATCAGTTTAACACATACTTAGGTTTGCTGCAACAGGGAGGGTTAAAGTGTTTTTTTTTATGTAAAATGTTAATAGTTAGTAAGAAATAAAAACATTTTCCAAATTTGGGCAAAATATGTTAATAAATAAGCAAACTACAACAGTTTACTTATCCTCCATAAGAATAACATGGGAATTTTAAATTTACAATTTTTTTGAATTTTCTCCATAACCATTAGGCGCATTATAAAGCTTCAATATACTAAATTATTTTTTTTTTAAGCTCTACAAAATAGTTTGGAAAGAAATTGCAAAAATTTAAGTTTTTTGGTTCAAAAATGGGAAAAACCAATTTTTACCCCATAAAAGCCCCCATAAACCCCCGTTCCCATGGTCCGATCATGCTGGTTCGCGAACTCGTTCGAATAAACGTAGGTTTACACGTTTGTACCAAATTTTATAAAAATCGGATCATTTTTGCTTGAGTTATCGCGCTAACGGACACACATATATATATATATGAATTTGAACGGATGCTATTTTTGGCCTCTAGGGACCTCAAAACGAAAAAAAAAAAAATCGGTCCCGGGTCCAGGTCTTACCATGAGTACTACGGTAATAGCTTATTCCCTATATGGGAAATTCGCTAACAAGTAAACTTTCATTTTGTATGAGGTAAAAACTTAATGTCATAATACATTTCAAAATCCCTTACAAATTCACCAAAATAAGCTGAATATTGCCACTCCACTAAGCACGTAGGCTACTGAAAATTTGTTATGCCACTCCTAGGGTTAACCGACAGTACAACCTGCAACGCTGCACTTACTAAGGTAAGCTAAAAGAACGGGAACAAGCGAGCCCTTGTCCGGATTGTAGGCCTATGTTAACATTTTGCATGAAAGCCAAATGAAAAACCCAGCAGGTTAAGTCATCATAGGCTTACCCAAAATCAGTGTAACAACAAAGTATTTTTGGTACTTTCCTGTTAAAGGGAACATTCATTATTACCGAT
The DNA here is from genome assembly GCF_028750875.1 of Macrosteles quadrilineatus. Taxonomy (NCBI): domain Eukaryota; kingdom Metazoa; phylum Arthropoda; class Insecta; order Hemiptera; family Cicadellidae; genus Macrosteles; species Macrosteles quadrilineatus. The sequence goes on along the minus strand of NW_026543257.1, from coordinate 37,980 downwards.
GATTTCTTTTTGATATATCGATATTTTAGTTTTACTTCACAATCCATATTCCTTCTGTTTTAATATCTTCAAACGCATTTAAATTACAAATTAAGTACTAACCTTGTTTAGGCAAAAACAATAGCCTATATAGGCCTAAGTATATGGGATTAGGAAATGAAACTATTCGAAACTAACCTAACATAACTTATCAAACTTGCTGTAGGCTAAGTTACCGTTTCAAAATTACGTTTGATAACAGAAAATGCATTTGGGGAATAGGCTAGATCAAATGGAATGTTGAAATGTTACAGCAAGTTTGGTTTGTTAGGTTACTGTAGTTTAGATCAGTTACATTTCATTATAAAATGTTTTTAATAGTTTGTTGATACTGAACAATAAGTTATTCATTTACTGTATCCTTATCGTAGTTGTCAACTGATATTTTTCAATTTGTTATAGGTAATCAATATAATCTGATAGAAAAATAAAATATTGATATATCGAAAAAAAAATCATCGATAATAATGAATCTACCCTTTAACAGGAAAGTACCATATTTTTATTTTAAGTTATTTAAATATTTATTTATTTCACAACGATTGTAGGCCTACATCATTTTAAAATAATAGGCCTATACATGGATAGGCCTACAGTATGTTTGTTTCTAATACATCACAAAAGTGCTAACTTTAATTTATGTAAGAATAACTATATTAACTTATAACAATAAATTGACTAGATACAAATAAAATGTGAGTGTATTATTTAACCCTAGGACTGCCCTGACCTGATTTATGCTAAGATGCTCGGTGCCCTGGCAATTTTGGCCATTTTGCAGAGGTTTTTTTTTAACAGATTGCAGTGCCCAACTTAAAGTACCGTACTGTAGTGTCTACTCTTCCTTATGGTCTTTACCACCATATTAAAAAGACAGTTGTTTTAACTTAATATTTAACATATGTTGGTTTTATTATTATTAATTTTTGATTTGTAAACAGTTTAGTTTTTACATTGTTTTTTAATACAACTTTTAATTCATACAACTATTGATTTTTATCATTTACTTTATTGGTAACCCCTTATAAGACAACATGAACATTAATGAAGATTTGGTTACCCAAGAAATAGCCAACTTGTCTATTAAAGTTCCTCAATTCTGGAAACCTGACCCAAACATTTGGTTCGTTCAAATTGAAGCTCAATTTCGAAGATCACGAATTGTCTCAGATCAAGCCAAGTTCGACACGGTGGTAAGTTCTATTGACGCTGATATTCTATCTCAAGTCTCTGGGATTGTCACAGATCCACCAGCAGAGAACAAATACATAGCAATAAAAACTAAATTGATTTCCTTGTATGATGAAAGTGACACAAAAAAAATACAAACCCTTCTGACAGGTATGGAACTTGGGGACCAAAAACCCTCGCAACTTCTGAGTAGAATGAGGTCACTGGCTCAGAATAAGGTGAGTGACGATTTTTTAAAAGCTCTTTGGTTGAAACAACTACCGATCAATGCTCAAACTACTCTTTCAATTTGTGATGAAAACTTATCTAAACTTTCGGAGATGGCTGACAAAATTATTGACATTACAACTAATCATCTAAATTCCACTACCTCTGTTTCTTCCATAGAAACACAGGATTCACGTATAACTAATCTTCAAAAACAAGTATCACAATTGTCTAATGAAATTCGATCCATCTACAAAAACAATCTAAGTCAATCCAAATGTGCTTCTCACAACACAGACAGAAGGAAATCTTCTCCACAACAGTCTTTGTGTTACTATCACTTTAATATTGGTGGACATCCTCGCAAATGCACACCTCCCTGTTTGTTATCTCAGTTACCTTTGGAACAGGAAAACTCCAGCCCCCAGGTTCTTCGGCGACACAACCGAAGGGGGCAGAAGTGAGTCGCCTATTTGTTCATGACAGACAATCTTTGTCCAAATTTCTCGTGGACACTGGAGCTGATTTTTCTGTGATTCCAGCTAAAGGATTAAGGATAAAAATCACCCACAGAAACTTGAACTTGTTGCTGCTAATAGTACAAAAATTAAAACTTATGGCCAAAGATAACTTATGATTGATTTAGGACTAAACAAGCTTTTCAAATGGAATTTTATAGTAGCCGATGTTAACAAACCTATATTGGGTATGGATTTTTTATCACATTTTAATCTTATTATCGATGCCAAGAAAAACAGGCTCATTGATGGTGCACTTCGAAACATTCCCCAGAAAATGTCTTCAAACCGTAACCCTTCAGTCTTCTCTTTGAATACAATACAGTAGAACGTCGATTATCCGAAGCCCGGTCATCCGAAACGTCGGTTAACCAAAAGGAAGAAAGAAGCAAAAATCAATAAAATCGCGCGCCAATCACGACTGGCCGTAGCGCTACGCCACCGCACGGCTGCTAAGTGGTGAAAGTCTAAATATAGCTCAAAGGTCTGACCCTCCCCCTTCCCCGCAAACCCCTTGTTCATTCAGCGTTAAGCCCGCTCACTTCAAGGTCATTGCACAACCCCTCCATCCCTTCTATTGTTTTTCATTGCCAGTCACTAGTCAGTCGCCGGCGACTGCTTTGAGTTGGCCTATTCTGTTGTAGCAGCTAAAAAAATAGGTTAGGACAACTACCTCTTGCTTATTTCTACAATGTAAAAATATTTGTATTAGTGTAGAATCTACAGTAGTAAATATTATCCAGTATTTCACGTAAACACAAGTTACATTTTAACAAATATTGATTTTTTACTACCGGTACTGTAATTTAAACCAAACTCGACTCGAAACTGCCGAGTTAAAATATAAGCTCGAGTTTCAAGGCCGTACTCGACTCGAATTTGAAATCTCAAGTACTCGCACATCTCTATAATTAATCAAATTTATATTATTCACAGACGCGAAATCGGCAAATTGCCGCCAGCCGCTATCCCTTCACGTCATTTCCCGTTCCCCGTATTTTTTCCGTCAATGACCGATTATCCGAAAAATCAGTTATCCGAACAACCCCAATCCCCAATTAATTCGGATAATCGACGTTCTACTGTACAAGTAATCCATTCAATTCCTTATTGGCACAATTTCCTGATTTATTAAGACCTAGTCCTATAAAAAAAAGATTGTTGAACATAAAGTCGAACATTTTATTGAAAATACAGGTCCTCCAGTCACAGCCCGACCCCGTCGCTTACCTCCAGATAAACTCCAAGCTGCAAAACATGAATTCCAGTTCATGTTGCAAGAAGGACTATGTCGACCTTCTAGCAGTTGCTGGGCAAGTCCTCTTCATCTCGTTCAAAAGAAAAATGGATACTGGAGACCATGTGGCGATTACAGAAAATTAAATCAAGCTACAATTCCTGATAAGTATCCTTTGCCATTTCTAACAGATTGCACACATTTTTTACATGGCACAAACATATTTTCCAGAATTGATTTAGTCCGAGCATACCAACAGTTACCTGTCCGTCAAGAAGACATTGAAAAAAACAGCTATCACCACTCCATTTGGATTATTTGAGTTCCCATATGACATTTGGCTTACGAAATGCCGCTCAAACATTCCAAAGGTTCATGAATCAGGTGCTATTAGGTTTAGATTTTGTATTTTGTTATCTTGATGACGTTTTAATTGCATCAAAGGATGAATCAGAGCACAAAATTCACCTTATGACACTTTTCAAAAGACTCGATCACTATGGTCTATGCATCAATGTTGAAAAATGTATTTTTGGCGTCAAGTCTTTGGAATTTCTAGGCCATGAAGTCAGTGTCAGCGGTCTAAAACCACTCCAAGCAAAGGTTAAGTCAATAGTAGATTTTCCTGTCCCTACTTCAGCATCTGCATTAAGGAGATTTTTAGGCTTGGTCAACTTTTACAACCGTTTCATTTCTCACTGTGCCCAACTCCAAAAACCATTGAATCATAGCCTATATTAAATGGTCACAAGAAGAACAGTTCTAAACCTTTAGCTTGGTGTGAGGAGGCTTCAAAAAGTTTTGATAATTTAAAAAACGCCTTATGCAAAGCAACAATGTTGGCTCATCCTGATCCAAATGCCAATTTGACATTAACAACAGATGCCTCTGATACTTCAATCGGCACAGTCCTTCATCAAGAGATCAATGGTGTTAAGACTCCATTACGTTTCTTCTCAAGATCTCTCACTAATGTCAGACTAAATACAGTGCTTATGACAGAGAACTGCTAGCAATTTACAGTGCAATAAAACACTTTAGATACATTCTCGAAGGACGAAACTTTACGGTTTTTACAGATCACAAACCTTTAATATTTGCATTTAAACAGGACTTAAACAAAACTTCACCACGTCAAACTAGACAACTGAACTTTATTAGTGAATTCACAACAGATATTCGATACATTTTGGGTAATGACAATATCGTTGCAGATACCTTGTCCCGAATAGAGTCCATTACATTTCCTTGCCCTGTAGACTATAAAACTCTGGCGGACGGTCAAAAAGACGATCCTGAGTTGTTGGATCTAAAGCAAAATTCTAGCTTGAAAATAGTTAAAGTTCAACTTCCAAATTCATCTACAGAGCTATACTGTGATGTATCAACAAAATTTACTCGCCCTTACATCCCTTTTCCTTATAGAAAAACAATATTCTCCGCTATACATTCTCTGTCCCACCCGGGAGTAAGAAGCACAACTAAGTTGGTGACTCAAAGGTTTATATGGCCAAATGTAAAAAGAGATTGTAAGCTGTGGACTCAAACTTGCGTAGACTGTCAAAAAACAAAAATCCAACGACATACTAAATCACCTCTTACAAACTTCCTTATTCCGGATCAACGGTTTAAGTCAATCAACATTGACATCGTGGGCCCATTGCCTTTGTGCAAAGGATTTCGTTATGTGTTGACAGCAATTGATCGGTTCTCTCGTTGGTTCTCATGTGTTTCTCCGGCAAGATATGTTGTTTGGTTCACTTAGCCCTAATTTTTCAGGACCCCACAAGGTGTTGAATAGAAACTAAAAATGTTTTGAAATTGAAGTGAACGGGGAAAAAACTAAAGTTTCAATTGACCGTTTGAAACCAGCGTTTCTTCTTGAAGACTACATTCCCGAAAAAGGCAAAGAAGAAAACAATAAAAATAAGTCGATCCCCACAGCAGGCAAACCGCACGAGGTTCAAAGATCGAGATTTGTTCGTGTGGTAAATAATTCCTCACTTAAAGTGAGGGACTCATTCTAGGGGGGGAGTGTGTAGTGTCTACTCTTCCTTATGGTCTTTAGCACCATATTAAAAGACAGTTGTTTTAACATTTAACATATATTGGTTTTATTATTATTAATTTTTGATTTGTAAACAGTTCAGTTTTTACATTGTCTTTTAATACAACTTTTAATTCATACAAAACTATTAATTTTTATCATTTACTTTAGTACTGTTGATAACCTAGTCATATTCATACTTGTTTTGTTCAGAAAAGAAAGGAGATCTAGAATAAAATCAAATATCAGCAAAATGTGAAAAAAAAAATTTTAAATAATTTTCAAAGGCAGAGGCCTAGCATTTTTACACAATTTTTTACAGACAATCTAAGATATATGAAATGTAGGCAATTTATTTCCCTACATAGAAATGTGATTGATTTGTTTCAAATAACTTTTTTACCAGAATTAGGCCTACAGGGGGAAAATACGGAAATTGGAGAAATTCAATAAATTTGCACCGAACATTTGAAACCTAAAAATATAATCAGAAGTACATACAATTTATATACAAAAGTTGTTATATTACTAAAGGTAACAATACGTTTATTCAGAATAGTAATGTCATATTGTATAAAGTTTTAACTTTTTTATGACTTTATGAATTGAAAAACAAATTTTAATTTTTCTGAAAACAAAAATTAAAATGGTCAAGTTTATTTAAAGTTAGATCTAATTTTTGTACATTACTATAATGATAAATATTACATGTATTTGTAGGAAATATATTTCTGAACACGAAAATACACATAGGCCTATATATAGCCTACAGAAATTTAAACAAATAAAGGTTACAGAAGCATTATTCTGGCGTGAGACACGCATACGATTGTAGGCTAGGCTAGAATTTAGGCATAGCCTAATAAGCTTAGGGCTAAATGGCCAAAACAGCTGATTTCTAAAATATATTTTTCAGACTTCCTAGGTAACGTTGTACTTACCTATGACAAAGTTCTCTATACGAAAATAAAGAAAAACTCATGTTCTTTAATGGTACCAACCAATTCCTGTTTAGGCCATTACGACTTGTAAGTTAAGATTTTTTTCAAGAAAACGTGTTTTACGAGATTTTGTTGATCGCAGCTCGAAGATTTTACGCACGCAAAATATTGTTCAAATTATAATTAAGTTAGCATTTATAGGCCTATTGATCTGTTAGTGCTACAAGGTTCGTTTAGGAGTAGCCCTATATGAAAATAAAAGTTCAGAATCTCTTCTTTCCAACAGTATCAAAATTTTTAAACGCTGCTGGATCATTTTCATTGAGTAATAAAGCATTTGAAAAAAAAAGTCCGAACCGCCCACTTGGGCACCGAGCGCACACATCAAGGAAGTCGGCAGAAGGCAGTCCTAGGGTTAAATTTCAAAATTACTGAGGCTAATGACTAACTTAAGACAGGCGGAAGAATAGGGTAATTTGTTAGATAAGGAGCCGGTTGATCCTCAATCTGAAGACGTGAGTTGAAACACCAAAAAAGTCTAACTTACATCAGATACAACTTCAATCCATAGCCCCTCTGAGATATCCATCTGTTGTAACTTACATAAGTTAATAACTTGTTGGGAAGTAAAACTTATAAAGAGTATGACAACTAGGGTCTAGCCAGATCTAAGAGATTCATATATATATTTAACTTAAATTGAAGCCTATAGGCTAGCTAGGCCAACCTAAGCAAGGTATGTTATCTACCTTATTAGCAGTAAAGGTGAGTTTAGCCTAATTAGCCTAATAGCCTAAGGTAGATGGGTACAGTTTCTTAACTGGGCTGTGCTAATATCGAATGAAACCATCGATTCGATTAGTAGGTTACACCTTCATGCAATTTTTTCACCATCAGCAAGTTTGGTTGGTTAGGTTAGGTTATGATAGTTAAATTTTATAATAGACATATTTTAAAATATCGTTTATTATGTATCCAGTATTTTCAATTCAATAGTTTCAATCGATATTAGCATAGCCCAGTTAAGAAACTGTACCCAGGTAGATAATTAAGTTTAGGGACTTTTAAAAAGGACAAAAAGTTAAAATTAAAGGATAGACTTCCGTATTTGGCACAAACAACCGAATGAAAATATCGATCGATATCTATTATTCGATATATCGTTTGGTTAGTTAGGTAAGGTTATCCTAACTTAACCCTAGATCTGGCGGTCATTTTATTCACCAGTGGCGGGTATATTTTGGCGCTTTTGTAGTGGTATCATATATTTTGCCACAGAACATTTATTTGTGAATATAAGAACACACATATATATATTTTCTATTTCAGTGATGAATTTAGAATATAGTAATATAAAAATATTCTTTTCCTAGCGATGCGTTTAGGCGTAGTAGCAAAAGGTTTGCAAATTTTTGGATTATGCAAATTAGAAATTTCAAAAGCAACCCACTCAAGAAAACCACAAAATAATTTTTTACACATTTTATCTAAATGTAAAGTTTGTGTGATATATGATTCCCTACGTAGAAATATCAATGTTTTTTAAATAGGTACTCATAAAAATAAAATTACCTATAGAAAAATAAATTCTTCATACATATTTTCTTTTTTGAAAAACTACCAAATTTCTTTTTGTCACGTAGGAAATAATAGAATGCATCAACAAAAAATTGAATGATACTGTACAATAGGTAATAAAAAATCTTTCTGAAAATATATATAGTTATATTTAGTTTAATTCTAAAATTTCGGAGAAATTTACGTCGGAATGTAAAATTTTGAAGATTTTTTTACAAGAACATAATATTTATGACATTTAAAAAAAAAAAAAAAATTTTTACAATCAACCTTATAGATTCACAGGGAATTGTAGGGAATTTATTGTAGTTTCAGAATATGTACTAATATTGTATACAATTTAATTGACAATCACCAAAAACAGCTGTTTTTGTAGTCAGGTGACCAAAACTTTCCACCGCCAAAATCTATTTTGAACTCTCTAGTTTTTTAAACTACCGTTTCTCGCTACATAATACTGTACTCACTCAATAATGTTTTATGCATGAAAATGAATCCTCAGAGTCTCATCTTTCTAATGGTATAAGATTTATTGCGTTTTAAAACTGTTTTCATATTTTAACCCTAGCAGTGGCCGATCGTCGTCTGGTGACGATCTGACGTTGATGCTTAGAATGGCCAAAGTCGTCTGGTGACGATCTGGGCCGACATTTTTTTAGCGGTAAAAAAAAAACACTTACAATCAACTCAGATGAGAATAATATATACCATTCGAAAGATCACAGGTACTTAAGTATTATACGGAGGCCACCCTTATACAACGCGCTGCGGCGGTTAGGTTTGGTCATCATGAAGCTTTTATGACTTGTCTGGTTCGATTCATAACGAAAGTAGGAAAGTCCTACAAACATATTTATAATAGACCAACCTAACCTAACCACCGCAGCGCGCTGTAAAATAAGTGGCCTCCGTATAATACGTAAGTACCAGATCACATTCTGAACTTTCATTTTATTACATAAACAAACCCTGTAGCAGGTATATAACAATGTCACGACGATTAGAAATCAAATGAATTTTTGGCGCGGCACGACTTTTGCAGCCGACACTTGGGAACTGGCAAAACACGTCTTGTTTGGCATTACCCTGCTTGGATAATTTTCGTCGTGGGATGTTGCGGGTGGTACCACTGGATAGCCATTGATTTTATCTTCATTGTGGTAGTAATATTTAGAACGAAATATTGATTGCACAACCGGTACGATTTTATGAAAACAGCTGTTTTTGAAATTTTTAACAAATGGCCAATGGTCGTCAGGTGACGATGTGGAAAATACGAATTACATACACTGTAAGTTATTATTACTAGTCATATAATATGTCATTTTGAAGAGGAAGAAATATAGATTGTGAGAGTGGCAGCACTGCGTTCAGGGTTATTTACGTCTGCTCACATATGAAGACGACGGAAGTGAGTCATTACTGCTACAGCTGTCTTGTGTATTCGCCATTGTTTGTTGTTGCCGTGAGTGTTCGCTCTGGTGTTATCTGCGATTTATTACTAAATACGTTATTAGTTCGTAGTGTTAGTGTTAGTGAAGTTTGTGTGTGTGTATAACAGTAATCTTCATGCATTTTATTATGCATAAATATTACTGAATTGTGTGAAATAGTGTTCATAAAAGGTTATATTTTGTTAGCATCATGTCCTAAAATGACGATTCTGACATTCAGAGATTTGTACCAGACGGACCTTAGTTCGCCATGCTATATATGCTATATAATGATATACCCAAGGTGTTATACATTTTTATAAAGGTAAATGAATACACTACAACATGTTTATAATGGTTTGGGGGCAAACAATTTTGTAAAAAAGTTATAGGCCTAGGCCTAGCCTATACTAAATACTGTATATTTTGTTAGCATCATGTCCAAAAATGACGATTCTGACATTCAGAGATTGTTGTACGAGCTATATGCTATATATAATGATTTACCCAAGGTGTTATACATTTTTATAAAGGTAAATGAATACACTACAACATGTTTATATTGGTTTGGGTGTAAAAAATTTGGTAAAAAAGTTATATAGTCTAAACACTGTACACTCCATTTTCTCGAAATGCGCAAAAAATTCAAAACGTTCTGAAATTGATACATAATCATAGGTGAAAATAACTTTTTACCATCATACTAATGACTTTTTTGGATTCCTTACTTCATTAGCTTTACAAATATGTACATATCATCAGCCTACATAATGTTTTACAACACAAACAAACACTGTATAGTTTACACTTATTTGCGGTTTTGCGGTTTTTGTATTATTAGGCTATGTCCCTATTACGTACCTACAAAAAAAAAAAATTCTAACATGTTATACATTTTTATGTAGGTAATTGAATACACTACAAGATTATTATGTTGGTTTGAAGTAAAAAAATTTGGTACAAAAGTTGTATACTAAATACTGTGAATTTTTTTTCTCGCGAAATCGCTAAAATATAAAAACATTATTTTATATACGTATGTTTATAGGTAAAAAATTATTTTTACCATAAACTTTATGACTTTTTTTGATTCCTTACTTCATTACCGTAGCTTTACAAACATGTATATAGGCTATCATTATTAGTATACACATATATTATATAACTTTTTACAACATAAACTAACACTGTACGGTCTTCAATTTTTTCGGTTCTCCGTCTCCGTTTGTCATTATATGTCGCCCCAAAAACTTATAAAAAAAAAATATTTTCCTAACATGTTATATATTTCTGTGTAGGGAATTAGATAGGGCCTAGTCAACAAAATGTATATTAATGAATTTCCCATAAAAAATCCGTCAAAAAAAAATACCAAGGCCGCTTTTGAAACTAAAAAAAAATTCAATTTTTTTTATTTTTTTCACTTTACCGATAAAATAGGTACACTGTCTAAATCATTATAATATTACTATTTCTAGATTCTCCTGTTCTTTCCGAACAAAATGAATATGAGGTTGGCTAGGTTTACTTGTACGGTTGAATTTTTACGAATTTTCAAAAAATGTCTGCAAAATCGCCAAAATGGGTTGGCCATTCCCCACTTCTAACATTGGCCACTGCTAGGGTTAATAATAGAAAAACCCGACCCATGTCATCTTGGTCTATAATCGACCAGCGCCACTGAGAACTCACGTTTTAGTGGTCGAAAATCGACCAGCGCCAGATAGAGGGTTAACTAACCAAACGATATATCGAATGAAACAATCGAATAATAGATATTTTCATTCGGTTGTTTGTGCCAACAGTTACGGAAGTCTTCCCAAGTTAAATAATTTAACTTAAGTCTCACCTAGGTTAGGTCTACTAACTAGTCTTACCTTTCAAAACTATAATCCATTTATAACAGACAACTAATTAACTTAACTGAAATAAAATTTTAAAAGAAAATAACTTAACAATTATTTGTTATAGGCCTAGGCTATCAGTGTTCAAATCCCTAAGAACCATTTCTCGTGTAACTAAAGATAGACCAAATTAATCACATGGGGCATTAAGATCTACGAGATAAAAAATAGTGTTATATGCCTAGCTTAATGTTGTCAAACAATACAGCTACCTACAAGAACACATTCAAAATGAAACGCCAACTTCTTAGACTGAGTTGTTTTTCTTCTCAGTTCATTATTAGCTAATCAAATTAATGTAAGCTCTGGCTAGTCATTCATTAAGTGTTTATTTATTCCTAAAATTCCTTTATGGGCAAGATACAAATACATCCTTACAATTAAGCAGGGTCTTAAACAATCCATATCAGTAAAACTGTATAAAGTAATTGATTGAACTTACATAGTCCGCTTCAATTAACTTAGCTGGGTCAACAGCCAAATGCAACAGTCTGGTCGTACAGCAAAAATTAGAGTAAAAATATGATAAACTATAAAATTCAGATTTATTTTACTGTGTTGAATTCAAATATTGTAAATAAAACTCATAAACTTGGGCCTATCAGTCAACTTTTACGGTGAAAATCGTTCTTCTGTCATGAACATTGAACAACCAAAATACCGACAAAAGAAAATGGCGTCACTGTAACTGTGACTGTGTGGACTGTGGAGTGGAGTGGACGCACAATTTGTTTTTCAGGATTAATTTTGCCAACAGTGTCATTTAGAGGCTTCTGATTGACTATAACCATAGACTAACCAACACACTATAACCATCTATAACGAAGGTTTAGTAATTGAAAAATTATTTTTGTTCATAGAATCTATATATATAAAAGGCAAAGCCCTCACTGACTCACTCACTCACTCACTCATCACTAATTCTCCCACTTCCCATTTACCTAGGAGGCTGAAATTTGGTACACTGATTCTTTAGGCATTAAATAGGAAAACTAAGTGGTTTTTATTCTGATCGGGCTCTCGGGCCCCGCCCCAGTGGCTCTGGAGTTTCCTTATGTTCCTCATGTTAACCTTATGAGTACTCATATTTAAATGGAATTAATGTATCTTAACAGCTGTTTCAATTAAACAAGTTGGTTCTGTTCTATGCAGTGTTGCCACTTTTAGGGTAATTACCCTTTTTTAGGGTAATTTACTGGTCTTAGGGTAAAGTTTAGGGTAATGGTAGATTTAGGGTAATTTTAGGGTAAAACTAAAAGTTAGAATAACAATGGAAATTTTACTACAAAAATGAAAAAAACTTCAAAATTTGGCAAAAAAACGTTCATTACATACTATGGCCAAACCATCATATTCGATTCAACCGGTTTAAATCGATTGCTATTATGAGTTTTTCATAATAAGTTATCCTAATCGATCTTATCAATAGTTGGGAATTATCTGTTTTAGAATGTATTCGATTCTATAACACGTTATAGGCCTAATCAAATATGAAATATTATTCATTAGGTACTGGGTTTGATATTTAATTATGTGATTGAATTGAATTAAACTGGATTATTTTACAAATTGTGTCAAGAAATTACTACTATGTACCGGTATAGATTAAAGCTTTGGTGGTACCGTACTGTATTTTAAAGATATGATTGTCCAAAAACAGTAGTAATGGGTCGATACAGTAAAAAAATACGATAGTTCTGATTCGATATTTTTTGTTATACGATAGTCGATAGAGCTGATCAATATCAACATTTTGTTCTTCTTTCGGGTGGTTTTTTAGAATTGAGTATAATTTTACGTAAATTGATTGATATTGGAACTTAATTTAGTATAATTAACCACCTTATGTAAGATTTATATGATTTTAACAATGTTTTATAGCATAAAACGCAAATATTAACATTTAGGGTAATTTTTAGGGTAACTCAAAGTAGATTTAGGGTAATTTAGGGTAATTTTAGCCCACCTTTAGGGTAAAATCACAACAACGTGGTGGCAACACTGGTTCTATGATGTGCAATAGCATTAAAGTTACAAGGATTACCAACAGGGTTCAGCACTATTATTATTTTTTAAATTTATGACAACAGCTAATTTGCAACCAAAAGGTGAGTGAGCGTAGCGAACGAACTTCAACCCGGAGGCGAGTTAGCGTAGCGAACGAGCTAACCTGAAGGCAAGTGAGCGCAGCGAACGAGCTCCAACCTAAAGGTGAGTGAGCGTAGCGAACAAACTTCAACCAGGACGTGATTGAGCCATGCGAACGAGCTCACTTATGAAGTAAAACGGGGCAAAGCCCGCGGGTACAGCTAGTAAAATTATAAATGCCTCAAATTCAATTTTATATTTTTTTATTATGAAATTAAACCGTCATAACCTAACCTAACCAACCATACATGCTGACAATGAAAAAATCGAATGAAGGTTTATTAATCGAAAAAATAGTTCTGTTCATAAAATAAAATTATAAATGCCTCAAATCATATTTTATAATTTTTTAATTCTAAAATTTAACTATCATAACCTAACCAAACTAACCAGACTTGCTTATAATGAAAAATCAAATGAAGGTTTAACCGAAAAAAATCTGTTCATAAAATAAAACTATAAATGGGTCAAATTCAATTTCATAATGTTTTAATTATAAAATTAAACCGTCATAACCTAACCAAACCAACAAAACTTGTTGATAATGAAAAAAATACAATACAAAAAAATAGTGCTACGGGTGGGATTCGTACCCGGGTCCTTCGGATCATTAGCCCCGCACTCTATCCACTACACCATCGAGGCCGACGGCATCAACCGTATCGTCGCGGTAATGATGTTCCCTTTAGCCAATCAGAAGCCTCAAAATAATACTGTAGGCAACACTAATCCTGAAATAAAAATTCAGCGGAGTGGACTGCGACTGGACTTCGGGTGGGTTGGTGCCGTTGGTGGAGTGGAGTAGTAGAGAGAGAGAATTAGAGAAAGATAAGGGTAAAGAGCAATTTAGTTTGGAATTGCGGTAGATAACAATCAAGGCGTACGCCTTGGATAACAATAGCTTATTCCCTATATGGGAAATTCACTAAAATTAGGTAGATATTATCATAGATAAAACATACTCCCTTAGTAGATTTCTCATCCTAATGGAACAGCTGAAGACAATTTTATTGTTAGTTCTGTACGGTTTTCTGCAGATGTCGTGTTTTGTTTACAATTTGTTTCCCGTTATTACAGCCATTTAAAACTTCGTTTAACCAAATAATACGATCTAATCATAAACAATAACTTGTCCCCTAGTTATATAACCAAACAGTAAAGCACAAATCAAAAAATTAACCCTAAAATAATAGAAACAAAGTTTCGTCAACACTAGCACCCATGTGTCACGTACATGAACTAGACACGAAAAACGTGCTTCAAAATTTACAATGGGATGAGAAGTCTACTTGTGTTGGTTAGTCTATGATATTATTGATATTATTATACAGTACTAGCTGGCCCAACAGACGTCGTCCTGTCCTAATATGGTTTTATGTCAAATGCTCGAAGATGAGCTCGTTCGCATGGCTTAATCATGTCCAGGGGCCCATTTCATAATAAAGTACTAACTAATATTATTAGTAAATCAGCTGATCACCCAATGCAAATCTAATGTAAATTACAAGTTACAAGTTGTAACTTGTAACTTGTAGTTTATTATGAAATGGCCCCCTGGTTGAAGTTCATTGGCTACGCTCACTCACCTTTTGGCTGCAAATTGGCTGTTGTCATAAATTTAAAAAAAATAATAGTGCTGCACCCTGTTGGTAAACCTATTAACTTTTTAATGTTATTGAGTAAGGGAGTATGTTTTATCTATGGTATCACCTTTGACTATTAATACAACAATTATTAAAAGTCATTAATAGACTTCTGTATCCAATAGGCAATGGTATCACCTTTGACTATTGGTATCACAGAATCAAATTGTTTAGTTGAACGTTGAACCAGCTGTTAAGATTCTTTAATTCCAATTAAATATGAGTACTCATAAGGTTAACATGGGAAACTCCAGAGCCATTGGGCACTGGGGCGGAGCCCTTTTGACGGATCTGCACCAAACTTCACACAAACCATCCTTGAATAATGCTTAATATAATGACTGAAAGTTTCATTAAAATCTATCGAGCGGTTTCGGGACCATAATGGACAAACAAACAAACATACATTAGATTTTATATATTTAGATAAGACTAGCTGTTACCATAGAGAAAACACTCTCCTCAAGGAGTAAACATACTCCTTGAGGAGTATGTTTTATCTATGCTGTTACCCACGGTGTTAAAGGTGGTTAAATGTGGCAGTGCTTCGCCACGTTAGACTTCATAAGTACTAGCTAGGATTGCTTTCATAGCAATGAAAGCCAGTTGAGTGGAGCAATCATGTTTTATGGTTTTTAATAAAGCAATAAATGAAAAAAATATAGATATAATACAAAATACAAAATGTTCCAACACTCTCACTGCTAGCCTTTACTACTTCCTTCACCACTTTCAACTTTGTGGACCTGTTTCCGTCCCTTCCCATCACATTTTAGGATTGCACATACATTAAAATTACTGCCACAGACGGTTCTCACTCTCCAGACTGTTCACCTTTACAACTTCCTTCATCTTGTGCCTGTTTCACTCCCTTCCCATAGCAGTATAGGATATTATATGATTGCAGATACATTAATATAACTGCCACATACGGTTCCCACACTCCGGACTGTTCGCCTTTACTACTTCCTTCACCATTTCCCACGTCTTGGACCTGTTTCCCTCCCATCACATAACATTTTAGTATTGCAGATACATTAATTAACTGCCAAGAAAGCGTTCCCATACTCCGCACTGCTAGCCTTTACTACTTCTTCCACTACTTCCTATGTCCTGGGGCCCATTTCATAATAAACTACAAGTTACAACTTGTAGCTTGTAATTTCCATTATATTTGCATTGGGTGATCAGCTGATTTACTAAAATAGTTTGTAGTTTATTATGAAACTAGCTGTACCCGCGGGCTTTGCCCCGCTTCATAAGTGAGCTCGTTCGCATGGTTCAATCACGTCCTTGTTGAAGTTCGTTAGCTACGCTCACTCACCTTTAGGTTGGAGCTCGTTCGCTGCGCTCACTTGCCTTCAGGTTAGCTCGTTCGCTACGCTAACTCAACTCCAGGTAGAGGTTCGTTCGCTACGCTCGATTTAGCTACGTAAATCAAATCTGTTAAATATTGTACCTAAGAAAGTATGTTAAATCTTTGACACTTAATACAACTTCCTGCTGCGCATTTTAGAAATTTTTGTCCATCGTGTTTGTAGTAATTTTTACAAAGTGCAAAAACAGTCTGGAGATAATATAAATCATCAACTCGATTTATTATAACCTAAACTTTACCTTCCTAATCTAGCAAGTGGTGTTGTAACAGCTGTTTTATTTGGAAGCAGCTAATGGCATTTAGTATTTACGAAAGATTGGTTACTGGACTATGACAATATTGACTCCGCTTAAAATGTACAGATACATATTTTTAATTCATATTGTTTCAGTTTTCACGTCTGTATGTTCTATTTTCAATATTTTAATAAATTTATGTTCATAAATTTAAATTTGAATCAATAAAATACGAATTAATGAGCTGATGTCACCTGTCTACCGTGTTATCTTATGAGACGTCTGTCACTAAACAACACCACTTGCGACGTTGCCAATTCTACCAGGCCGCGGCCTGTAGTTAAAGGTGGCCGTGCCCCCACACACTACCAGACCAGGGGCATATTTCATAACAATCGAAAAACTAATGTTATTAGTAAATCAGCTGATTGCCCAATGCAAATTTAATGGAAATTACAAATTACAAGTTACAGCTTGTAGTTTATTATGAAATAGGGCCAGACCTCCAGACCAGACCATCTGACCTGTCTGGCTGCAACCAGACTGTCTTGGACGGCTCTACACACTCCCAGACCAGACATTCCAACATTCAATTGAGACACCGTGATGAGAACAAATGGATGAAGACTGTCGCGACGGTCGGCCGCCTGACAGACAGCACTACACACCATGGTGGAAGGAAAAAACACTACACACTCACTGACTCACAAACCTACAGACCAGACAAAAATAGTGGTGGGGGAACCTCAGACCATCTGTGGTCTGAGGGTTCAACCATCAGACACGCAGACAGTTTGGTCCGAGAAAATTGGTCTGCAGACAGCCCCACACACGATAAGACAAGTGCCAGACGGTCTGGTCCGGTAGTGTGTCCGGTGACCGAGCCGGTGACAGCCTGGTGACAGAGACCAGCCGACAAGAGGCATTATTAGTTATACAATTTAAAAAAAATCGTAGTTAATTCAGTTTTTGTGACAGCAGAAACATTTTTGCTACATTGTTTTCAGGTAAAAATCTAGTTTCTAATGATAACACTTACAATAGTACCATTTACAATAGTACCATTACAATGGTAACATTTACAATAGTAGTGCTTACTATTGTACTCTTGGTCACCCTCATCACAATAATTCCCGAAAACATAACTTAAAGAAATAATAGGAATGGTTTAAATTTCATTTTTAGAATTATTAACATTTTCTAATACAATGTAAGAAGTGTCTACTTAATACCATTTACATATTTAATCTTTGGTTTTTAATAACGTTTTCCCGCAACCTGTAGAGAAAACTTGTTCTTGTTCTTGTCAGCTTTGTTTCTGCTTCCACAGCCACCTGCCAACCACAACCACTTCAAAAATTTTTTCTAGGTTATGTTAAGCGTTAAGGTTATTTTTTGATAATAATAATCTTACTTATTTTACTGAGTCGTTCGTTGGTTAGGTTGAGAGTTTGATAGCCTACTTTGGATTTGGAACTTTGGTTTAGCTTTTAGCTTGGTTAAAGTTGAAGTGAAGACCGCCACCGTCACTTTACTAATCAGTATGGTTATTGTTTAGCTACCGCTCTGTCGTTGCCATTAAAATTAGGTTGAAATTGTTGATTAAGCTAACATTTATTTAATTTCATCGAAGAAACTGAGATGTCATTGGTATTCTTTCTCAAGAGTAAAACACTTCTACCCAGTGAGTAGCCTATTTTGGAATTTCTATTGCTCTTAGGTGTCTCTGATGTTAACTTGGTCTAACTTAAGGTTCTTAGCCAAACCCAAGTATAGGCCTAAGTTAAGTGCATGATTTTAAGTTATGCTAGAACTACCGGTACCATTAAGTTTTAAAGTACAATAGATATAGGCCTACTCAATGTCTAGTTCTAAAATTAAATTACAAACGCTGGTTTCACACTGTATGGTTTTCGCCGTATGGTAAAAGAAATAGGCCTATTGGTAATTTATTTAGTAGGGTAGTGCTAAGAAAAGCATGAGAGCTTTCACACTTCACGGGTACAGCCATGTTAAAAAAGCAGTCCACTGCCACCGAACCGTAGGCTGCGGTTGTTGTATGTTAAAGTTTTGGCAATTTAAATACATTTATCTCAGCTTACGGTCAGAAACCATGTAATAGGATATAAATGTAGGCACGTCAAAATAGTATTGGTTTATTAACCAGACAGCAAAAATCGTGTCATGAAAGTATAAGTCTGGTTTATCAACTGAAGAAGTGTAAGTTAAAGCCCCATGACGTGAGGCAGGGCGATGGCTTGTGTTCGGTGCAGAGGGGGGTCGAGGTGCTCTCTGCACTGTTCCCAGCCCATTGGCGGATCTTGAAATTTATGATGCAACACGCGTTGTGGGAACAGTAGGTCTGGTCCGTAAATGTTCGCATATTCACTGATCAAGGACATCCGTGGTATGGCCCTACCACGTGTCGTGGGAACGAGGCTTTAAAGCCAACATTTTTAATGGTGAGCGAAAAACTTTGGCGTTGCGTTGCTGAGAAATAATGATAACTAGGATCTCTATGACTGTTGGACTAATTACATGTAATTCTTATGTAGGTCAGGGTGGTAGGTCGGTCTTAGGCAAATTCAGGGTTGTATTAAATGGTTTTAAGTTAAGTTCGATAATAAAAGTTAAATTTTATGTTAAGCTTACCATTGAACCAAGTTTTTAGTTTTTAAACATTGCAAATCACTTAAAAAAATGCTGTGTAGCTTATTTATTAATTAGTGTTTTGTAGTGTTCTGCAGAATAGCCTAATTAACATTACCGGTTAGCTCATTGCAACACGAACGATAATGTCTTTGCAATCGCGGTAGATTGTCTCAATTTTGTCGCAATTACAGGATATGATGTCTTTACGAGTGCTGAGTCGAGGATATGATCATGATCAGGATAGGCTATATGATGTGTTTTACGAGATGATTATATTTTAACCATATGGAAATCACAGATTTTAATGTTGATGCCATTATGATAGGCTAAAAGCACACTAAAAAAATTTATAAAACATTTTTTTGTTTACTGTAGGGTTATTAAAAGTTCCACCCATCAAGTTATTCCTGAAAATCAAGCTGTTTAGTTTTTTTACCATAGTTAGAGAATGCTGCAACATAATTAGAGGCAGGCCAGTCTTGCAAATTATATTTGACGTTTTTAAACCTTAATAACCACAGACACAATGACCATTAGGCTTAGTGGAGTAAAATACCTGGGGGTCTATAAACTTATTATTCCTTATAACCTTGGGTTTTTAAATAAATTAAAAGAATATCTCAATATTATTATAATAGCACTGCTAATTTTTAAGAATTGTTATAAATCTTCAATTTAAAATCTTTAGTAATAGCTTTGGCTATTAATACTACTACACATTCCATCCCCCGTGTTATTTGTAGCCAGATTTTTTATTCAAATCGTTGTAGTTTATGTGAGCGACCGACAGATTGTGCTGATCTAAATTAGGTACTAAATTCCTTCGCCTACACAACCCTTTTTACCAAGTCAATCTTAGGGAATGACTTATGGTGAGCTATAGGCCTACTTTAGCTACTGTTATGACCCATCAACCTGGTCAGCAACAAAAATAAAGTATAAAATAGAATTTTAGACATTAGGCCTAGCACATTCTGTGACTGGCTCACTTTCTTTTTTAATAAAAAAATTGGCAACAGCTGGTCCATACAGATGGGATGTCTACTTCAGTATCCAATAGTTAATGGTAATATTTAAAAAAAATTTGCCCCTTACACACCAGTGTAACCGGTGTTTCTCAAGCAAATAACTAGCAATAGGTTTTATCACATCATTAGAGTGGAATAGCTAAGACTACCTCTTAGGGTATATAGCATTCCACATTGACAGTTTCACAACTGGCAAAACAATGGAATAAATCATCTAGAAATATTCAGGTCGAGCTTCTTTAATAGGATTACGCTACAAATTTTCAACTTGATTGTCACCTGCAGTTTTAATCGCTTTTCTGCCTCCATGCCAGAATTATGTTACACCCAAATTTCCACTAACAACTACATGATTTTAAATATGTTTCTAGTTGGTCAGTTATTGATTTACCATTTTTGACACACAAAAGATTAATGAGTACTTTTTTACCAAACGATTCTTATCCTAAAAATTTACTCCAGGTTGGCGGATGTGAATCAAGAAAGCAATGGACAGTTCACAAGACCAGCCATTCTACTCCAGCTTTGCTGACGTGATTGGCATCGTATTTAATAATTGGACGGCCATCAAGTTGGCCGTGGAGCACGGAATGGGTGGCCCCCCTGCTGTAACTCAGCACAAATTGACGGGCATTATTGATTCAGTTGCACAGACGATCACTAACAATGTAGACTGGTATGATGTCTCTGACCTCTTGGCAGATGCGATGGATACAGAATTTTCCACAATTTTAGAAGACGACTCCAACGATGAAGTAGCCAATCATTTGTGCCAACTTTACCAGATGTATCAGACTGGAGATCATCCGAGTCTTCAGGCGGCATTGTCCTCGCTGCCGTGCAGAACACCAATTAACACAGTTCTCCTCAACTCGGTTACCCACTCGGTGCCAATGGAGTCATCATCATCATCGGATGAAGAAGCACCAGCTGAAGATGATGGTTGGACAGTTGTCAAGAGAAAATAATAATTAAATTTTTCTACAAATTGTTTATAATGGCTACCAGAAGACAAGTGAATTTGCTCTTAACTTTGTATTAAAGGTCAAGGTAAAATTATTTGTTTCAGTAAGTGAATTGTTAGTTCTTAACACTATGAAAAGCTGTACCGGTACAGATTTTTTAATTTTTTGGAAAAAGTTTTATTACTTGTTAGCCTAAATAAGTTTTAAAATCAAGTGTATGGCATGTTTTTAAATATTAAATAATGAATATAATAAAACATTGTAATATTTGAGTGTTTTTCTTGATAAAAAACCTTTTATTTTAAGACTATTAAAATTCTTGGAAGGTTCATCATTAAAAGACTAATCTGGAATCAACTTTTGTCAGGGATGTTGACTGTGTTAGAATTGAGAAGTTTTAACTGTACACATCTAAATATTAGGCTACTTCCAACTAATTTCTTTATCAATATTCACATCATGAAGTGTAGTAAAAGTTAGCCCATCAAATCTGAATTTTTTTTAATAACGTCATAGACAAATAGAATAAATATAGACTGTCAAAGGAAGCTTCCGGCGCCCATCGCTAGGAGTGGCGTGTAATTACGGCACACACCGCTGCAGACAAGGAGCGCAGGAGCCGGATGCCAGGCATACAGCATGGCAGTGTCTGCCTGGCAGTGTCCTTCGCTCCTTGTCTGCAGCGGTGTGTGCCGTAGTTACACGCCACTCCTAGCGATGGGCGCCGGAACATATGCTGACCGCAGCACTGCTGCCGGTCTATATTCATTCTATTTGTCTATGATAACGTGAAAGCAACATTATGATTTTGACTTGATGACAAATTGGTACAAAGTAATAATATCCTCAAATTAATTTTAAGCCACATAATATCATATGTTTTAAAATAGTTTGTACAATTTTAACTTGGTCAAATAAAATAAAAATAAATAAAACTAATTTGATATAATACAAAAGACCATTGTAATAGACGGATCAGTCTGACTCAGAAACACTCTTTAAAAAATCAAAGAATTGTAAGATTACAAAAAATTCAAACAAATCCAAACCTTTTTAGGTGAGTTTTTTTACCAACAACCAGGAAATTAGTGTAAATAGTGTTATTGGCTTTGAGGGGCTTAAAAAAATGTTTTTATTCTCCAGGCCGCCAGTTGAAATCAGAGAAACCTAATGACCTTCATTTTAGGGTTCAAAAATGTACCCAGCTACTGAGTATTACATTAATGACCTTACTGAAGACTATGAGTCAGTAACAAAGGAACATGAGTCATTACAATCGTTATACATCTACCTTGGATTCATATCCTTAACTAGCATATAGCAGGTGGTGGGTTGACAAATCACCTTTCTTGTTCCAAATAAGATCTTAGGCTTTAAATGTATGAAAGATATTCACTTAGTACTTTGTACGAGAGTTTCCTGTTAATTGAGCTCTCTTGAAAAGCTCCCGTTGTGACAGAGCAAGCTAGTTCAAATCTAACACTAGCTCTATGTTGTACTTCCTTCATAACAATTATAACTAGTCCCCACCACTATGCAGCAATCAGCTTCATGGTAGCCGTTGACAATGACAGGGAATATCAACGCTCTCGCCAAGTATGACTTGCGTTCTCTGATTAAATGTTGGTGATTCAATGTTAGTAACCCCCTAACCTGAACCCTATTGAAATCCGTTGCAGATGACATGTGTCGATGGAGAAAAGTGTTTTTTATGTATAAAATAATATGCATAAGTAGTGGAGGTCGTTAGGGGAAGGGCACATTTGCACAACGAGGCCGTCTGTTAGTTTCTAATAAGACAGTGAGAAAAACTAAGGAAATCTTCTTGCTTGTAGATTGGTGTGTCACTGTGAGAGATTGCTAAACTGAAAGGGGTGACTGTAAGACTTATCATAGACAACGGCAAAGTACGGTACTCCTAAACACTCCGATCCGCAAGCATGTTTCTTCAACTTTTGTTACTGTCTTTACAAAAAAATGATTGACATCTGCAGCTGGTCTCTTTGTGGAAATGTATGGCCTTCTATGAGCTCCCTAATTCACACATTTTTACCTCTTTACTTGTTGGAACCTTAATTTACAAGCAGCCCTTGTATTAAGGTTATTTCACTATGTATAACAGAGCTACAACTACAACAACAAACAAGAAGTAAAAGTTAAACATATTCTTAAAACTTACTAAATTCTAATTTTTGGATTCTCAGTAGCGTTCTCTGCGCAAAGAAGCTCAACCCTGACCAGGTAAGGTCCAGGTCATAAAAGAATTGAATGACAGAAAACGGCACGAGAATGTGACAAACAATGTGTCAAAAAAAGTTGAGCAGTAGAGGCAGATTTTAGTGAGTAGTCCGATCGATTCAGGAGTCTCGCACTGCAGCCTGGCTAACTGCGTGCGTAAAAGCATTTAACCCCCCTTTTTCTACAAAAAATGTTTGATTTTTTTAAATCCCCCTTCTTTCTTAAAATTTAGTATTCAGTAAAATCTCCTCATTTTACTGTCAATGAGATACAATTTTAACCTGAAATTTAATGATATTCAAAACAGCTGGGAGGTGTCTAGAGATTTTATTAGATGCCTTTGAGGTACATCTCAAACCTCAAGGATATGCCGGGTGTTTAAAAAAATCAGTTTACCGAGTAAGTGAATTTTTGTTTGAAGCAAATAATAAATAAATTTTATTAATATAAACATTTTATTTAAACTGAATTTACTTTACACATAGGTTGTAAACTTAAAATAATTGTTCAAAATGCTTTCCACCAACTTCAATGCATTTTTCACAGCGTTTTAGCGAATTTCCCATAAAGTGAATAAGCTATTACCGTAGTACTCATGATAATACCTGGACGCGGGACCGATTTACTTTTCCGTTTTGAGGTCCCCAGAGGCCAAAAACAACCTCCATTCAAGTTCATGTATATATATATGTGTGTGTGTGTGTGTGTGTCCGTTAGCGTGATAACTCGAGCAAAAATTCTACGATTTTGATCAAATTTGGCAGAAACCTAAGTTTATTCAAACGAATTTGCGAACCAGCATGATCGGACTATGGGAACGGGGTTTTATGGGGGTAAAAATTGCTTTTTCCCCATTTTTAGAACATTAAAAGAAATAATTTTGTATATTGAAGCGTATATGCCTAACGGCATTGACTGTTGGATAATGGTTACGCAGATAATTTTAAAAACTTTAAACTTTAAATTCCCATGTTATTCTTATGGAGAATAACATGCGATTATCATGAATTACAACCTGTGTGTAGTGTAAATTCAGTTTCAATAAAATTATAATGTAGCCTAAATCAAATTAATTTTTTAATTGCTTCAAACAAATACACTTAATCGGTAAACTGATTTTTGAAACACCCCGTTCTTGTATCCTGTATACAATATACAGTAATAATATTACTGCATATTGTATGAGATAATTACTGTTCACTTCATGTGTACAAAGTAAATAATTGGATACATTTACAGTAGTTGGCCGGAAAGTTTATAAATATTAATTTGTATTGTTGACGACAAATCCTTCTTGCCAATGTTTAAGGCATCTATTGTCTTTGACTGTACATTTCCTTATGTTCTTTCCCAGTTCCTTCAATGTTCTATGCCCATCCACTGGCGCTCCGTGCTGTGCTGTAAGCAATGCCACAAGTCGGCTCTGGACCCATGAGCGGGCTTTCAGCTCCTTTGTTTGCCCACTTGTCAGCTCCCTCATTGCCAGCAATACCTTTGTGCCCTGGAACCCAACTAAGGATGATCCTGTTGTTCTTTCCCAGAGCTTTCATGGCTTGATGACGGTCCCATACAGCCTTGTAGGTAAAGTCAAAACTGTCAAGTGCCATTAGTGCTGCTTTGCTGTCTGAGTTCATGTATACAGTGTGGCCTATAAGACCGCGCTTCAAACACACTCTCGCACACTCAGACAGGGCAACAACTTCTGCCTGGAATACAGTGGCCATTTTCCCCAGGCTTACGCAGAACTGCGCCTTGGGTCTGACTCCATATATTTCAGCCCTGTGCCTGTTGGCTTTTTCGAGCCATCCGTATACCAAGTGATCCCCCTTTTCATGTATTCAGGTTCACCCTTGTCCCAGGCATCCCTGTCAACAATGTTGACATTGTATGGTTTTTCTAGATCTGTGATCTTCACCAACCTGTCTGGTAGCATTTCCAAGGTGTTCATCTGCACCTTGTCTACAACTCTTGTGTGCTCACTGGAGGCATTATACTTCCAGTTGCCACTGCAAGCCATTCTGTAGGCGACTGGTAGCCATTCTGGTATCCTTGCCTCTCCTTTCACAATGATGTGGAGAGGTGGCAGGTTTAGCACTACTTCCAGGGCTGCAGTTGGAGTGCCTGTCATGGCTCCTGTGATGCTAAGGCATGTCACTCACTGGATCTTTTGTAGTCTCTTAACAGCGGTAGTTTGCATTACCTTGGTCCACAAGACCACTGAGCCATACACCATCATTGGTCTTGCAACCCTAGTGTATAGCCAGTTAGTCATTTGTGGGCTTAGACCCCAGGTCTTCCCAACAGCCCGTCTCATCATCATAAGTGTGGTCTGAGAGCGTTGTGTTATATGTGCCAAATAGCTGTTCCAGGTGAGCTTGTCGTCCAGCCTTAATCCTAGGTATTTGAACTCCCTCTTAACCTGGATCTGATTACCGAAGAGAGTTGGTACTCTAGCAATATCAACATTTCTCTTCCTTGTAAATGGTATCATTACAGTCTTCATTGGATTGACCCTCAGACCTTCCTGGTTACACCACCTCTCCACTATGGACAATGCCCTCTGCATGAGTTTCAGGCAAGTGTTCATAAATTTTCCTCTTATTAGTACAACAATATCGTCAGCATATCCTTGAGCGTACATGCCCTGTGCATTGAGCTCGGACAGGAGATTGTCGACAACCAGGTTCCACAGATGTTGTGACAAGACGCCACCCTGTGGACACCCTCTTTGGGCCTTGACCTCTCTCACCGTCCCACACAGAGAAGCTTGCTCTCTCCTACTTTCGAGCATGTTGCCCATCCACCTCACTACAGTGCTTTCCACATTTCTTGACACCAGCTTTGATACAATAGAGCGAGTACTAGTGTTGTCAAAAGCTCCTTCTATATCAAGAAATGCAGCCACCACTATTTCCTTATTCAAGAAAGCACTTTCAATCTTGCTTACCAGCGCATGCAGGGCTGTTTCGCATGACTTTCCCTTCTAATAGGCATGTTGGTTCGGATGCAAAGGACGGCTTACGAGGACCCTATCTTTTATTCGTCTATCCACTAATTTCTCCATGGTCTTCAGGAGAAACGATGTAAGGCTGATTGGTCTGAAAGCCTTGGGCACAGCATATGTGTCCCTTCCAGGCTTCGGTTTGAATACCGCCTTTGAGGTCCTTCATGCTGTTAGTATAACTCCACTGGCTAAGCTGGTCCTGAAAAGGCGCACCAAGGGGAGTATCAACTGGTCCCCACCTTCCTGCAAAAACCCAGGATAGATGCCATCGGTACCAGGAGCTTTAAATGGTTGAAATGCCCTAAGAGCCCATTTAATACCGTTAAAGGTAATCACAGCCCTAGCGCAAGCCCAATCTTCCCTTGCCGTCCGCACCCTAGTCTCTCTATCTATCTCCTCCTGGACTGTGCTCTGCAGTTGCAAGGATCCTGGGAAGTGAGCGCTCAAAAGGCTCTCCAGCACTTCTTTTGGGCCGTCTGTATATGTGCCATCCTCCTTAGAAGCATTGTTCCTAAAGGATTAGCCTGACCTCGAGCTAGTACTCTATGAAGCTTTGCACATTCAGAAACACTCTCCATTTTGACGGAATTCTCTCCATGACTCTTTCTTAGCTCTTCTAATTAATTATTCTATTGTAAACAGTGAGCATCTTTGAGTAGTTGTTCCAATTTCCTGTACGCTTTGCTACATTATACAGTCTGCGAACCTTCCTCCTCAGAGCTTCTAACCCACTATTCCACCAGCAGGCTTGCCTGCACATGTTCTTTACAGTCTCCGGGCACGCTTCTTGGTATGAGCTTAGTATGGACGCATTTAGAGAATTCGCCATACTCTCCACCCCTTGCCCTTCTGTGTCTTTTAATTGTCTTAGTCTGTCCCCTAGCACCTCTCGATACTGGCTCCTAGTGATGCGCAATTGCGAGATGTTACAATCGAAACGTTTGGATTGTTTGAACATCTCGAGACGTTTCGATTGTATTTTTGCTTAGCGAGAGGTTCTTACCGAGAGGCTTTATCGAGACGTTTGTGACGATTGTTTCGTTTCAGCACGGCTTCTCTTCTCTTGTACTCGCATTCGTCTAGAGAACCAAGAGGCTTTTTAACGAGATGTTCATGGAGATTAGGCGATTGTTTTGTTAAGTGTGCTGCATCGTCAATTATTATCATCTAATTTCTATTGTAGGCCTATCTGCCGGGGATTTACCCCCAATAAGAGGTATATCTTACTTCAAAACCAAGGAAGGTTTATAGATATATTACTTACTTTATCTACGGAATAGTGACTTTATACCACTCAATAAAAACTATTGATTGACAAGACGAGGTATTTTACGAACAAAATGTTTGTATTTAAATCGAAATGTTTATAACGAGACAGAAGGTTCTCATAAATGGTTTGTTAACGGTATTATTTGCCATTACCCATTCCTTTAAAATAATTTTCTATTTCTGTTGTCATGACGGAGTGACGTAAGTGCTTATATTCAATATTCATATGTCAGCAGTATATATATGTTTTGCATAATAGTCTGCTATTCTATAAGAATCTAAGAATCTAGAAAAAGAACTAGGCCTAATATCCTCGTAACACCTCTCATGAAATGTATAGACAGTTGCGAACAGACGTTTAGGCTTAACGAATGCAACAATCGAGAGAAACATCTCGATTGTACAAACCTCTCGCTAAGCAATCGAAACAATCGATAAGCGGGACATCTCGAGAAGGAACATTTCAATTGTTCAAACATCTCGCAATCGCGCATCACTACTGGTTCCAGTCTGTCCTCACGTTCCTATAGGTCTCTTTTGTACAGATCGAACCTATAGTGAATTCAATGTAACTGTGATCTGACGCTGAGTGATCATCAGATACCCCCCATTTTACAACCTTTGTCGCCGCATTACCTAGTGGGGCCTTGATTCAGTACTCATTCAAGAACATAGGCTTTGGTATGTGTACAGTCACAGGCCTGTATAGAGATTGTTATCAAATAGTATGTTTGTAGCGTCTAGGTTGGACTACTTAGTTTTATGTCATAGCTTATGTCAAGAGTCATTTAGCTTGTTGGAACAATTATATAATGCATTTGCTTCATTTTGTCTAAAACGAAAAGAGTAAATCAGTCTAGTCTTTATAACACTTACGTATGTTGTAAAACATTTTTCATGTTTTTTAACTAAGGTTGTGTGAGTCTTACAACTCGTTAGCAGGATAGACAGAAAGGTCAGTGTTACTGAATTCTGGCATTGTGCTTTCTTTTAATGTGTGTATACATTTTTCATGTCAAGAATTCCATATTTTTCAGGCCGAGAGATATTCCAAATTTCAAGAGCATATTTAAACAAATGGAGAAAAGCTCGGAATCAACGTTATATGATGGAACCAAGGAGGTATGTTTTTGTGAACTAGTGTGATTAGCCTACATATTTTTTATAAGGATGAATTAATATTTTGGGAACGTGTGGAAGATTTGTAAGAAAATAATTCTGCTTATATTACTTGTTCACAGTGGTTTCTTTAAGCCAAACTTTAGGTCTTCATTCTTCTTTAAGTCTTCTTAATTCATTGAAATAATACTTTGTGTTTAAAACAGTCAAGTTTAGTGGATTCTCAGGTTTCAATCCTCTCAAACAATTACATTATACTATAATGCAACTATTCCAATATGGTACCATCTCAAAATAAACAAGAAAAACAAATTTGAATAAAAACTGTGTATAATTATTTTTTGAAAATTAAGGTAAATCTATTTATCTCTAAGTCCAAATCATAAATTTGGATCCTGTCATTACCTTACTGAACGCTCAACCACTTTTTACAGGAGAAATTCAGTAATTTTTGACAACCCAAACGCCAACAGAATGTTGAGGGATGGTCCTGACTACAAATTTATGGATGGAAGACCGACACCTTACATGGCTAGCCAGTACAAACGCATTTGCCAGAACCGAGAACATACGGTAAGAATTAACTTTTATATTGTAACTTTCCACAGAAAAGTAAAGTATAGATGAAGCTTTAAATGGTACACTTAGTGTGTCCAGCACTAGTCGCGGGTATCTAGGGCAAAGTCCAAAGTCCAACACCGCCTCCTCACCCTCATGTACTACAACGCTCACGCTGGAGAAAGACCCTGTGTCCTGTACAATAGGAATTTACGCACAGTGCTCGCCGCTCGGGCTCTTCCTTGCTTGTCACAAGTATATTTCCAATTAAATTTAATATAAGATAGGAAAACTAAACTTATGAGGTACTTATTGACTGTTGAGTGTTAAAATGAATCAGTCTAATCATTACTTTATTGAATAAAATATTATTTTTATTATTTTATTTGGCTTGTTAAATCTTACGTAGCCCTGCTGTATCTCATAAACAGGGGAACGAGCTGGCGTAGTGGTTAGAGCGTGGGACTTCAGTCTCTGAGGTCCCGGGTTCGATCCCCGCCAAGTCACTAATGGATGTGTTGCAAGAGTGTTGCATCTTGCTGCAGACAATGATTAAATTTGTAGTGCAGAATCAGAGAGCAAACATATTTTGGGAGCAGCCTGCTCAAAACACACATAGTGGCGTCCCATTTTAAATAATTGATTAATTAACCCCTATAAACTTACTTACGGCATAAATAATTTTTAATAAATTAAATATTATTATCATATTGAACAACCAGCTCAAAATCGTTACGGCAAAAAATATTGTATGCCTGATTAAGTTACCTTGTCGTCCCCCACTAAAGTCACTGAAATTAAGTTTAATCAACTGGTAGACACCCTGTGATAGCTATTTGACTATTTTTAATGACACGCCCGATCTTGTCGATACCCATGATCATTGATGAATGCATCCAAGCTCTACCATATGTGCCCAGAATGGCTAATTCCAACGGTGTAAAAAACTCCTACAAGCTATCTGCAGAACGTATACAGGCAGTGTCATTACGATGTTTTGTATACATGATTGTGTCGTCAAGTGAAAGCTGTGGTCAAACTATAACAAAATGTAATTTTATGCTTTTTAAACTAGAAAGATCCACCTCGTTGTTTTGTTTCAAATACTGTAATGTGTTGATTTAGCTTAATGTATTTGGCTTCCTAATGTGGTACCGTAACCCTTAATCTCCAAATCGGTATAACCTCCGTGTTATCCAAGATTCTTGGTAATCGAGATAGCCTGTGTCCCAACATCCTCGGGAAAGGCGTTAATCGGGAGTGTACTGTAGTAGTACTACATTTTTCAAACATTTTACAGGCAACAATTATTCAATACAACCAAGAAATCGACCTGGCTCTTCAGTTAGAGAAGATGAAAGAGAAAGAACATGAAGATGAAGTTCAATCTATATTGGACCGGAAGTTGAAACCTAAAGGAGACTCAATCCGAGTCAAGCAAGACAGTGTTAAGTAGCAGGTGTGTTTATGCTTTTGTTTCAGATAGTCCAGTCAAGGCTATAACAATTTAGGATTTAGTGAGTTTGATATTTTTTTTGTATAAATATGTATAAAGTTACAAGAATTAAAGTTGTTTTGCCAAACCAAAAGGAGTATTTATTCTGCTAGCCTATTACAATATTCAATATGACAAATTATTTTTCATCACTCTGTATTCTAAAATAGCCCATTTCCATACCGATGAGATCTTAGAAAATCGCCAATTTCCATACACCAAAAACAAATTGACATAAAACATTACTTTCGCTACACAAACAATACTTTTCCTGACATTAACAATGTTACAACTGAATACACTGAAATTAATTGTCCAGCCGTCATACTTCTTTCTATGAGGGCCTTAGTAGTGAATATGTTAACCCATTGGCGCCGACTTACGAGCCTTACTCGTACGTCCGCTGCAGGCCTGGTGGCTGACTTACAAATGCCGCTTGTGTCACCGCTACGCAGCACCACTAGTTGTTTAATTATTATTATTTTCCCCCTTAATGTTTCTTCTTACTTTGATGATGTTTATAAATATATTGCTTCTTGTTTTGCATATTTAATAATTTATTTTTACGAATAACAAACAAGGTTATGTTGCCATGGAAACCATATACCCAAAATCAGCTGCGGTAAGGTAAAACAAAATTTGTTTCTAAGCTATTAACTTATCTATAGCCCCGTTCACACGGGGCGAGTTTACAAGCTACAAGCCGGATTTTTTACACGCAGCTAGTAAAATAGCTCAAAGTGAACGACGTACTCGCTCAAAAGCTGCTTGTAAAAAAGCTCTGGAAAAAGTTGACGCTGCCGCTACTTTACACGCCAACTCACCAGCTTTTGAGCGAGTAGGCGTGTAAAGTAGCCCAGTGTGAACGCAGTTGCTTGTGCGCATGTTACTCAAAGATGTTGGAGGATTTGGTTCAAGCCAGCTACTGAGCGAGTGGAAAAAGCATCGTGTGAACAACTACAAGCACACTGGCCGACCCGCCGGCGTCTTTCTACACGTCTGCGAGTTGGCGAGTGGTTAAGCTCCGTGTGAACGAATACAAGCACACTCGCTGGCTTGTAAACTCGCACCGTGTGAACGAGGCTTATATATATAAAGCTTAAATACCACTGACTCACTCACTCATCACGAAATCTCAGAAACCATAAGACCTAGGAACCTGAAACTTGGCAGGCATATTCCTTTTGGGTAGTAGATGCTCACTAAGAAAGGATTTTACCCTCCGACCTCTGGGCTCCGCCCCAGTGGCTCTGGAGTTTCCCATGTTAACCTTATGAGTACTCATATTTAAATGGAATTAATGAATCTTAACAGCTGTTTCAACTAAACAAGTTGGTTCTGTTCTATGATGTTCAATAGCATTAAAATTACAAGGATTACCAACAGGGTGCAGCACTAGTATTTCTTTTACATTTATGACAACAGCTAATTTGCAACCAAAAGGTGATTGAGCGTAGCGAACAAACTTAAACCTGGAGGCGAGTAAGCATAGCGAATGAGCTAACCTGAAGGCAAGTGAGCGCAGCGAACGAGCTCTAACCTAAAAGTGAGTGAGCGTAGCGAACAAACTTCAACCAGGACGTGATTGAGCCATGCGATGAAGTTAAACGGGGCAAAGCCCGCGGGTACAGCTAGTTACTTATAAAAGTAAACAACTTGTGATTGTTCTACATAGGGAATCAATATTGACCTTTATAACAGTAGTGTCATTTGGTGTCTGGATTAATCTTTGAATTTGTAAATAAAGTTTACTTAAAAAAAATTGTTTTTAAAGTTTTTAATTTTTCTAAATTAATTTTTTTATTTTACACTTTTGACTATCCAATTACCACTTCTTTAGTAGACAATTTTACCGTGAACAAAATGGAGAAAGAATTATTAATTTATTACCTAAGGTTTTCTTTCTATAACAATTAGAGTAAAAGTATACAAATTTGGTAAAATTAATTGACGACAGAGGGCACCGCAGTCAGCGCCAAAATTCCTTCCCCAATGGGTTAAGATGTTAACTTCATAAAATTGAATACCCTTATCATGAAGTGATTATTTCATACGGACATTAGCCAAACTGAAAGTGAAGTAGATAACGTAAACTCTTACCTTAGCAATCCTTATTGTGGTTGTCCGATATTAATTTCAGACCCGTAGGTCCATCTTCAGTCGGAAGTTTAGGTAGACCAAATGCTTATTATAAGATCCACCCGATGGGTTTTGTAGAAATGTTGACATTTAAAACGATACACATTACAGTTGACATAAATAATATACAAAGGTTAGGGATAAAAACCATGGTTTTATAAAAGTGGGATAACCTGTTCTGCCGGCAGCGTGTTCCCTGACTGAAGTGAGGTTATCCCACTTTTTCACAGCAAATCCCAACCAAGTGAGATTAAAAACGTTTTTCTTACATAACAGATTTAATTAATCGCAAATGCAATAATATAGTCTAATAGTGTAACCGTAAATGAAATTAAATAACTAGACATCGTCCAAATCGGAACCAGAAATTCTTTGAGTATAAAATGTTTCTTGAGTTTTGACAACCAGAAAGAAGACCTTGAATCAGTGTTGTATAGGGCTGGACACTGAAATGATCGTCGCCAATAGCTTACAATAGTTATTTGTGTAACTAGTGGTGAAAGTGGCACTTTGCTGCACACGAGAGCAATGTTTACTCGCCTGCGGCTCGTGCGGAATGATCTCGAGTGCAGCAAAGGCCTTTTTCACTCGTGTTACACATTATATTTTTCCTACAGTCACTATAAAACATAAATAATTAGTCTTTCAAACACTATACAACACGTTTTTAGGTTCAGCTAGCAACACAATTACACAAATGGTGCCCTGGAGAAAGTAGTACCCGTGGTCCGTATCACTCCGCTATTTTTCCTCGGCAAGAAATGTGCTCCGTCTTTTGAGAATATAGTTCCGTATGTTTTTGTAATTTGAAGTGGTTTCCGCGCCTAAAAAAAATGCTTTAAAGGTATTTTCTTGTTTATTAAGACCGTAAGAATGTTTTAAAAACGTTTAAAAGAAAAGTCCAGAAAGTTCAGAAATACCAAAACTATAAACACGAAATGACAGGTTAAATCGTAGTTATAATAGTCAATCAGCTGTTCATAGTATTATTATCTTTAAGTGTTGCCAACCTATTTCCAAGCGTACACGGATTACGTGCATAATAAAACCACGCTGTTTTGTGTTGTTTGGTTGGAATCCTGATGTGCGGCAAAGTATAAACCGTGCGGCAAAGTATAAACCGTACGGCAAAGTATAAATATGCAGCAATTAGCAGCTTTCTGTACTATAAACAGTACAGGGAAGCCAACTTTGTCGGGTGACTGTAGGAAAAAAAGGTTTCCACTCATTGACCTTCAATGGCGGTTGTGTAAAGTGTGAAGTAAAAAATCACAACTGCAGTGGGTGATTGTAACAGAGGTTTAACAGAGGAAGTGCTAAACTCGCTTTTCCAATGTGTCACTTTCTGTTTCTACTCACCGTGTGATGCAATCGCTGGACCATACAGCCAATAGGCCCATAGCTCATATCTTGGGTACGTAAGCCTGCATATTTATTCATAACAACCTTTTTGACGACGATCCTTGATACCGGTACTTTTCCATAGAATACATGGCCTACCTACTTAAGAAATATTACAAATGACCAAAACCCCAACATTATGTGATTTTCGTCACATTTCCTTCTAATGTTAATAGATATACTAATCATTGTTTAGAGAATGCGTAATCTATTAAATAACAAAAAGTTGTTTGGGTAAGGTTGTTTTTTTTTTCAAACTGACACCGATAAGTTTACGCTATAACTTTTTACGAGAAAATCCAAAAGCAAGAGATCAATAACCTCGGGACTAGATATTAATGTATTTAATTGGTCGGATGTACTATAGTTCTTAGGTAGGTTCATACGTAGGTAGTGGTTCTTTTCCTTAGAACCGTTGGTAGCTGCTAGAATCATTTTTACGTAGGTACCAACACATCACTGTAGTTTACAAATTAGTTATCGTTGGTGTTGCACCTTATTTATTAGAGCCGTCCGTATTCAATTTAAGTGATGTCTTAACTCTGTATAAGTTTTGCTTTTTCTGTCTGGATTCCAAATCTTAGCTTACCCGGTATGCTAAGAAAATGATAACCTATTTGAGTAAAACATTTGTTGGGCAAACCATCATGAATTGTTTATGCCTTTATATTGTTTATGTATCAATAGTTCGTGGCCTTTTTTGGATTGTTGTGTGTATGTCTGTTGGTAACGCATTAATGTCCTTATTTCTCAGTGTTTCACGGAATGGACAAGAGCACCTTTGATACTGAAAATGTCAACCGGAATAAAGTGTTAAATGGTGAGGTTGAGGTAGTACTTTAAATACGTTGAAGTTAACCGATGTGGAAAGTAACTTTCAATTATAGGCCTACTTTAGGGCTACCTCGCTTCATGGATCTATAAAACATTTTTTAGTTTAATCATTGGACATATGGACCATAACGATCCGGGTGACATTTAATTGCGAAGCATTTATTTTGGCTTGAACTGTCAGATACTGTATTTGCGAAGGTTTATATATAATAGTTTTGCCAGCATATCTGCAAATATGCAAACTAACTGCTGTTCTTAATCTTAATATAAGAAGGTTTCAACTGACTACTATAAGATCCCCGTGCGTAGAACGGGCACACAGCTAGTTGTAAATAAAATAATAATAAAATACAAATTTAACACAAAAAAAAGAAAAGAAAATCTTGATTCTGAAAACTACACAATTAACATTTTGAGCAGAAAAGGAATAAAAACATATACTTACTGTACAGCATTGATATATTTACAAACAGCACACACAAGTTTGAAGATTATCTCTAAAAAAACTTAATTTTTAGCACATAGTGACAGGACAAATCCATACCATAAATTCAAACTTTACTTTATTTTAACAGTTATATTTGTTCAATTGCCTTACGCGGTACCTTAGACTAACCAACACAAGTAGACTTCTCATCCCATTGTAAAATTTAAAGCTTGTTTTTTGTGTTTAGTTCTGTTTAGTGACATTGACAAAATTTTGTTTCTATTGTTTTAGGGTTAATTTAATGATTTGTGCTTTACTTTTTGGTTATATAACTAGGGGACGAGTCATTATTTATAATCAGCTTGTTTTATTTGGTTAAAAAGATTTTAATTAACAAGAAACAAATTGTAAACAAAAACACGATCCTAGCGGCACCGGACTGAACTAAAAATAAAATTGTCTTTAGCTGATCCATAAGGATGACAAATCTACTAAGGGAAGTATGTTTTATCTATGGCGGTACTTACCCTGGAGTTAGTGCAGTAAAAGCTAAATTATTGCTTTCACTTGGTCACAAACTTAAAATTTAATAGAAGTTTATATTTTTTTGTCTCCACAATAACAATTTAACAATGGGACAAGTGACTGTTGCCTAAGAGTTTTACCATAGTTTATCATGATAAAAATCTTAATAAAATTGTTTGTCTTATATTGGGATTGAAACTTCATTTCAAAAGTTTTTTTCACACTGCTGATTCTAGCAAATGCATAGTATACAAAAACAAATAAATTTTGAAATTGCTAAATAATTACAATAATAGATAATAAATTCAGGAGATTTCAATGGAAAGGTACTTTTACGTTTACTGTGTGGTTGATTAGGTGTGATCTTAATATTTGTGACCACGTTTTAAGACTGTTCTACTAGTGACCGTTCTACTAATTGACTTTGAAAAGGCAGACATTTTTCTAATCACTACATCTATAGTTGAAAACAATATAATAGCACAGAAAGAAAACTAATAAACTGGATGCAAAATCTCTCCTTAATTAACAGCTGTGCACAGACGATCAGGGATGTAAAAAATGAAGTGAAAGTAAGGGGAAGATATGATCACTTTTTTGTATAGTGCAAATAAAAATAAATAAATTTGTTGAGTTTTGAAAAACTACAATAGATTTCAAAGTTGCAAGATCTATTTAGCAATCAGGATTTAAGAGAACGTATTGCACTAAATATGAAAAACAAACAACAAATCTAACACATATTGTACATATACATTATGTAACGAATTGCAATTATATAAAAAATACATAAATTGACAACACAAAACCTTACATAATATTGAACATTGGCTCAAAAGTAACTTGAGACCTACTCGAATCACGACTCTGAATGAGACTATTATTAATCACAGAATAGTCTTGAGAAGTTTCTATGAAATAAAATCTAAGTACAATACCTATCTTTGGTAAGGTACGAGAATACAACTGACATTTAAAACTCTAACGTCAAAAAATGTAAAAACATACAAAACAAAACTTAAACTAACAGGGTAGCTTGTTGAGCGTACTGGTAGCGAAGTGGAATGTGTTTATTCATTGACGTTGACGAGTTCGCCGAAGTAAGCTGTGATAGCGACCAGTTCTCTGTCATGGAAGTTCTGTGCCAACTCTACAGAGCCTCCAGGCCCTGCACACTCCACGACCTGGCAACATGTTCAAATCATCAATAACTTACCAACAGGAAATACAGTAGAAGCTCGATTAATAGGGGCGAATCAACCGTGGTCACTTAAATATCTTTGAAATTACCTTAAATAACCTCATCATCCAAGAAAAAAAACATAAACATTTAAAAAGTTGTAATAATGCATTGTATCTTGAACTATTTTGGTCCATTGATATGCAGTAGGCTCTATTCTTAAACAGCATAATTTACCGGTTGCCTGTCTATAGCAGTACTGGCACTA
The DNA here is from genome assembly GCF_028750875.1 of Macrosteles quadrilineatus. Lineage (NCBI taxonomy): Eukaryota > Metazoa > Arthropoda > Insecta > Hemiptera > Cicadellidae > Macrosteles > Macrosteles quadrilineatus. Next base: position 378 of record NW_026543257.1, on the reverse strand, counting down.
GACTTTGTTTTGTTCTTTACATGATTTATTGCTGAACAGTGATACGCAAAAGTTTTGTTAAGAACCCTTGGAGGCTAGCGGCCATCTTGGATGGTTTCAAACAGCTGCTGAGTTATTTATAATCCAAAAATATTTTTTCAAACACCAAAATGATTATACAGTAGAACCCCGGTTAACCGAAATAAAGGGGGAGAGCCGTTTCAAATAACCAATTTTTCGGTTAACCAGTCATGTGCTAAAAATAGTCTATTTACTACCACAGTGTGTAGGAAAAATTTTAAACAATGTCTATATAATACAGTGTTTTATTTCCGCTACAGAAATGTTGAAATGGGTTAGATAATACTTTAAACTAAACTACTGAAGTAACTGAAGCAT
>NW_026543256.1:0-39314 GCF_028750875.1 Macrosteles quadrilineatus | reverse complement strand
AAAAAGCGCAACCTAAGCACCCATGCTCCCTAGTTACATTAACAACTGTTCATAAAAAGTGTTTAGAAAGTTTAGTTTATTAATTGTTAATGGACAAACACATCTAGCATTTTGTATGCCGTCTACTGAAGCGCCTTCAAGAGAGCAGTGAGGGCAGTAGACGCAACCTGCATGACGGCAGACAATATTTTTAACCTAGGCTAGTACAGAATTTCTATCGATCGGTCACGAGCCAGCTTAGCTGACGCTAGCTGTACTTGTGTTTTACGTTTGCAATGGGGGAGCGACACGGTTTGAGAAAATTTGGTACTTTAAATTAACGGTATGCTATAGTATAACACATCTGTTGTTAAACTTATCACCATAAACCTATCACTGCTAGTTCCCAAAATACTCAATGGATACCTATGTTAGCCCATGGTTATTCCCTCACCACATTTTCATCAGCGTCAGGGAACAAGAAGTACAGGATCGGCATGAGGAGATCATCAGAGATGGGGCCTTCCCTGATTTTCTCCTTAACAAACGACCCCTTGGCCTGTCCCAGAACTTTGGAGATGGTCGGGACTCTAGACTCGGTCAGCAGGTTGAGTGGAGTTGCCAGCGTAGGACCTGTGAGAGGAAACAATTCAAGAATGAATTATTGCATCGAAGTTCCTTGATTGGGAAAGAGAGTGAGTAGTGAGTGATACATATTTATGACCACTTACTGTCTAGGTTTCTGAGTGGTTATAGTGCCTACCTTGCTTCAATCGGAGGCAGGATCGCCTCTGGACTCAGATAGCATTTGTAATAAAGCTATCGGTTAGGGTTCACTTACTCTACGAATCATTGACACAATGAGCCTCCAAATATGTAATTCTTAAAACACATGGCTCACTTACTCTACAAATCATAGTCTATACGAGCTTCGTAAATAATATTGAAGGTTCACTTGCACTACAGGCTCGTATACTATACGAGCCGATCAAAAATATCAAATAAATGAAGAGGGTTCACTTACTCTACAGATCATAGTGCCTATGAGCCAAGCGTATGAATTCTTGAATAATTCAGGAATAAGCTCGTATAGTATACGAGCCAAAATACTGAATTTAAATAAATTACAGGAGTAGGCTCGTATACTATACGAGCCTATTTCATGATAACTATTACACAAATAGAAGACGGCTCACTTACTCTACAGTTCATTGGCACAATGATCTGTAGAGTAAGTGAACCCTCTACAAATATTAGAAGGCTCACTTACTCTACGGTTCATTTAGCTACTCGTCGCGCGGTTTGCAGCGCATCGTTGCAGGCGTGTATGGTAAACCAATACCGCAGTTCTGCCGTTCTGCCTTACTTCTGCCGTTTACTAGTCTTGCAGCGTGAAAGAGAGCTTGTTATGTTAATGCATTGTTGAATTTTTAACTTGTGTACTCGTTGCTAGAAATCAAGCAATTATCAAGTACCGGTATTACAGGAGCTATTTTAGGAGTTATTACAGACTTAATTTTCAATTAATTAAAAAGACTCACGTAAAAGCTTATGCAACTAATGGAATTACTTACTGTGTTATGAACATTTCTATATAATTAAAGTTGTAAATATTTTTAAATTGTTTAGAAGATTGCCTTTTTAGTGTTTTCTACAAACGTGTCTCAACTTTGTAACGTTATTTCCAAGATCAATTATCTTCTATTTAGTGGAATTGGCCTTAAGAGGAGACCCAAAATAAAAATTCATCATTGTTACAAAAGTCATGGTTTATTTAAAATAAAACAGTTTCTTCTAAACACTTTCAAAACCAAACCCAAAATCAAACCGAAATTTATTTACTTCCATTAGTTTTCTTTAAATATAAAAAATCAACAAATTTAAAACATTCGGCTAATATTTTTTATGGGACATTTTAAAACCATTAATCACTGGTACACACTTGAGCCCTGTGAACAAACAAACCCGTTCCTAGCTTATCTGTCTACAATACAAATACATATTTCTTTAATGTTTCAAACTTCTTTAAATTGAAAAGCTAAACAATTGAATTAAAATCCTTCGAAATTAAATTAGGTTACATTAATTTCTTCCTGAATGAAATAAAATTTACAATTGCTAAACTTTTCTAGAAACATTAAAAACTTTACTTTAATTAGCATTTATTATTTTTAGATCCAAATTTAACTCTATTAAATAAATTCTAAAAGAATAAAAAAGGTGCATTTTATATTTACATCTTTTACTAATTGAAAGAAAAGTTAAATATCTAATAAGAAAACATCTATGGTCTTTCTTGTTATTACAATAATTAGCAGAGAGGGAGGGATAAAAGTGAATGAATTAAAATAACAAAAAAATAAAATAAACTTACTACTCATTGAGTAGGCTGCAGAAAATTCACCCCAGGTCTGGACACTGTACATCTACACTCTTGAACTAACAACCCCACATGGAAGCAGCTCCCTTATATAAGATATCTCAGTTCTGGAACCTTCTACCCCTACTCTGGCCAGCACATGCACTGGACCAGGTGATAAGGAAGCTTCCAGAGCTTTCTTATCAAGAAGTCTTTCCACTGCAGACTACTCTTGACTATTGTAAATGTAAATCTTTAATTTCAAATCATTACAACAAAAAATAAAATAAAAATTATTTTCTCAAATTTCTATATGAAACTAAACCATGTTACAACTTAAACACATAGCCGCAATAATGTTAATGTGCATGAGCATTTTCGCCAATGATAATGTACCAATGTCGACCGTACCAATGTCTAAACTTTACTTTCAAATGGATTTGTTGTTAAATTTTTTTATATTTATACATCATACATAATTTAAATGTTTTTACGTGACAAAATAACGAAATATAACAAGCTAGATTAAATACAATATAATTTAGGCTTGAGCTAATGGAAAACTGTAGTTTTCGCATACTTGTCTTAACTTACAAGATTCAATTACATCCTTTGTTTACCAAACAAGATATTTACATTTATTGAAAAAATAACACTTAGACATATCAATAATTGTAAATTACGATGACAACTGCATTTACATAACAATCATTATACAAAGAAGTATGTTTTTGTGACAAAGAGGTCAAATAGAAATTTATTTTAGAACTATATAATTTATAAAGACCGGCCTTTTACAGTAATATGGTTTACAGTACTTATTAATTGCGCAGTTGTTAAATGCCCTTATAAACATATGAAAATTAAAAATTTAAATTAATAAATCATTTTCTTTACAAACTCATGAACAATACAATACGTTCGCTGACCCCTCATAGAAATGAAAAGTAAAGATGATCGCAAGATCTCAAGTTCAAGTCACGTTCTCATGGGCAAAGACCTGGCTGAGAACAAGCCAGGCATAGATTGAATTTCGATTTTAATGAATAAAGTGTAAAAAAAAATGGCCTGATCTTTAGTTTTGCAAAGTGTTTTTAAATTTTTGAAATCTTTATTAGTTTGGGCAGGATTATTCATCAAAGTTAGGTTTTCTCCCATAAGATTAACATGGAGGAATCTAAATATTTAATTGGAAACTTTGTGTCCACTAATTCGAGAGAACGGCTGGGCGTAGAAACTTGATAGAGGTGTCCAAATAAAGGTTTTGGTCTGTAGATGAGTTATCAAAAGAAAAACTAAGTAAATTCCCTTAGGGCTCTGCCCCAGAAGCCTTTAAAGATCCCTCCACAGATTTGTTTACATTTTGGTCATGTGGATAATACTTTTTAATGAAACAGCTGTTAATTTTTAAACTGTATTTTAAACAACACACATTTATTAGGAGTTACTGAACTGTCCAAAAGAAGTATTTGCAATGTTATTTTCTGTTTGTAATCTATTATATTATTAAAGTGATACAATCAAATTTTATGTAAACGGTTAAGGTCATTTACCAAATGAAAATATAGGCATATGGCACATCAAAATGAAGCTTAGAGTGTGTAGATTTGCCGAAAAGTATTGAAATGGACGAATTCCCTGAGGGGGCTGCCCCACAGGCTGATTTCCAAAGGGCTACGCCTGGCATGCTTTCAATGTTTTAAATGATTTAATTTAATTTAGTTAATGAAACAGCTGGTCTGTACAATGAACTGGTGTTTGTTTATTTACTCGAAAAAGACGTTGGTGTTGTGAATGTAGATTGAGGATGGTTAGTGAGGTTGTATACGTTTTGTAAAGTATTGCTCAAAGTTTCATTTTTTAATTTAAGAGTAAGCTACATGTCAAGAGGCTTGACTAAAATTGAAGGATTATGGTTAAACATGTTATTCATGAAGGGTATTGCTAAAGTATGCTAAGGTATGTTGCCATATTCTTAGGGATCTATTAACATCAAAAGTAGGGGTTTGAAAGTAAGTAGGTTTACGCTGTTTGCGCTTTTAAATCAGTTTATATTTTCAAACTAAATCATAGAGTTGCTGTATTTTAAAACACACATCAGCACCACTTTAATAGCTCTCTAGGTCACATTTTCTTCCCGTTGCAAAGCACGGGTATAGCAGCTGGTAGCTATTTACTTTACAAGTGTAGTAAGAGCGTTTTTACATCACGCAGGTGAAGGTTGTGCAACGAGCGGAAGCGAGTTGCATAATTTACCTAAGTGATGTATAAACACGCTAACGTACAAGATTTTACCTGACCCGACAATATACAGGAGGTTACGAACAATATTAATCATTATCCATTTCACTCATCTTCTAACAGTAACGTTCATTTACAAACAAAAGCTAGGTTAGGAAAATTCTTCAAAACATAACAATAAAATTCAAGAGCACAGCTGATTTCTAGCGTTGAACGTCGTTGGCTCCATAGATGTATATTTTTTAAGTTAATCACTAAATGTTATTTAAATGGGTTTCATTACATCACCGAGTGAGTTTTTGATACTTTACATCACTCGAGAAGTAAGGAAGTTGTATACATCACGCTTGGGATAGGGAAGTTTAACATGGCGGGTTAGGTAAAATTAATTTTCTTCTGTATCATGTCATGTTTTTCAATTTAACGTTTCATTACGAAATCAGTTAAAAATCCTTTTATCACAGTAACTCTTTCAATCATTTCTTATTGAACTATCTTATATCTATTGTACGGGTTGCTGTCTGCCTTTTTCACCACTTTTGTCTATATTTTATCATATTATCTTTGACTATCAATGATATTATTCTAGACAGATCATCATAGGTTCATGAAATTATTGTCATACATGTTTTCAAACGTTGGACAAATCTTCGATTGTGTAATACAATACACAATAATACAAGTTCAAAAGGACACGTTGCCCATATGAGCCGTGTCCATATTTTGTTAAATTAATAATAGTTTAGAGCAACTGGATAAAACATTTTACAATATTTATGTAGAAATATGTGTATGATTTAGAAAGTCATTAAGCTGGAAAACTTCAATTTACTGCAGACTTTTCAGAGAGGTTACTTTGATTTATTCATTCAACACAGAAACCTTGCCTAAAATGGTATACCTATCTTGAATTATTTGCAGTGGCCTATATTACGGACCGTGGCCCACTGGGTTGGTAACAAAATTGAAAATAACACGACATTTTGGCTGTAAACAATAGCATAAAGAGTAAGTACTATTTAAGCAGCTACTGTCGTGACGTAAAGGTCATATTCCTTTTAATTTAGATCACATCATCCTTTATAAGATACGTTGATTAACAATGCATGTAAACGTCGATATTAACGTAACAGCCAATTTACAGTACTTATTTTTATTTTTGGAAATGCTAAATTGCTATGTTATTTGCATTATTTCTTGCCAATGAAGCTGCGCAACCATTTAAACAAGGAGGTCCCTAAAAGTTCAAGAATAAAAGCCAACTCCACTTCAAGTACATTCCACTACACCTAACATTCTGTAGAGAGATTATATTGACAACTTTATGAAAATGATAAGGCTGAGACAGCTAACTGCCATCTCCCATGTCACGCAATTCCAGCTTTAACAGTAACCCCACAACCAATTTTTCAAAACTATGCTGGAGGGTTATTTGTTGAACAGAAGTACGATAAGAACTGACGCGTTGTGACGAAGGAAAACTCCCTTTGAAGTTTCAGGCATTTGACATGTCTCACATATCTAAGTTTTCGACCAATCTAGTGTAAACTAACTTTTTTTACTTCATTAATACTATCAATCCTTATTGCCTTGATATTTAATCGGATATCTTCTAATCTGCAGTACAGCAATCATTTGCAAATTGCATTTCCATCCCGTAATCATTTTCATCTTGATTTGTATTAATTTATGTTATCACTTTAATTGTTATTTTACTGTATTATTGGCCTAACCTACGTGAAAAAGTGTACTTCATCTATCTATAATATTAAAACGAAACAGTGTTTTTTTTTACGATTCTGAATCAACCACTCTACGGATTTTCATGATTTTTGTGTTGAAAGAAATATTATTTTGAGAACTAGGGAATGTCGAAGCCATAATTTTAGTTTAGGATCCCAGTTTTTTATAAATTAAGTTTTAATTTTTAAAAAGTCTAGCAGCCGACGCTAAGATTCTAAACTAGCTTTTGGCATAAAATAATTTTCTTAACATAACAGCTGTAAACATTCAGCTTTTGTGTCACAAATTCAGCATTTGGATAAAAATATAAAGACATACTTAGGGTTGACTTATTTATACTATGTGTAATGCTTATCATTGAAACGTTCAATTCTTCTGTAAGAGGATGACGGATTAATTAAATTACACATAGTAAAATACTAGGATGTTCAAATTATTTTTTAAAGCAATCTTTGTAGTCTTCGATTTGTTTTGGGGCAATATAATTTGTTTTAACTAACAGCTGGTAAAATATAAACTATGGAACTATGAAGTTATTTTATTTACTCTTATTTTGTCATTGATTGTAGGAAACTAGGGGAAACCCGTCGAAATCGACGGTTACTTTCAAGGCTTACGTTAATTCATCTAACTGCGATGAATTGGGTGAAATATACATATTTTAAACATTTAACATTGTTCAAAGAGTAATAAGTGTAAAAAATAACAATATTGCGTTAGTTGCCAAATTTGGTTGTTCATTCAATGATTAAAATATTTCCTATCCTGTACGTCATCGGAGTTATTATTAGTATGTTATATGGTATCTCTTCCTTTGGTAGAACCTTTTAATAGTATTTAAATCGTATTGGTGGATCTTATAGTTAAACACTTCGGCGACTTCATCAGTGTTTGAGAAAAAATATATGTTTGTTGAGAAGACACGTTCTAACTTCAAAGGGAGTTATATCCGTTACAGTGTAAGTTTGATTTTCCTTCGTCACGTCGCGTCAGCTCATATCGTACTTCTGTGCCAATGAATAAACCCTCTAGCATAGTTTTGAGAAATTGACTATGGGGTTACTGATAAAGCTGGAATTGTTTGACATGGGGGATGTCAGTTAGTTGTCTCGGCCTTATCAATAACATAAAGTTGTCAATATAATCTCTCTACGGAATGTTAGGTGTAGTGGAATACATGAAGTAAAGTTGGCTTTTATTCTTGAACTGTTAGGGACCTCCTAGTTCATATTATGATCTTGGCGGCTTTATTGGCGATAAATAATGCAAATGACATAGCAGCAATGGAACATTTCCAAAAAGCAAAAATACTGTAAAATGGCTGTTACGTATATATTGAAGTTTACATATTGTTAATCAACGTATATGATAAATACTTTAATCCTTTAATACGTTTTTTTTATGACGACAATTCATAGTAGGTAAGCCAAGTGAATGGAAGAATGTATGAAGAAAGTATGAATGGAGATGAGTGTAGGATGAGTGGCACGATCTTGAAGTCTTGTTAGTGACTAAGGCCGACATTCCTTGGATACAGCTGTTAATTAATAGCCCATACAGCGAATGGCAACCAAGGGACTTACAGTTTATAGTTGAATTGGAACCATTTTTTTTTTGCATTGGTATTTATGAATATTGGTATAATTATCAGGATAGCACTGCGGGTAGTCGTAGTACTCACTCGTGCGGACGTTAATCCACACCAGGGAGTATCGCATCCACAGTGCATTCCTATAAATATCCACAATTCGTGACCTCCTAGTAGTTGGATTACAGGACGACGCCACCCGTCCCAGTCAAAGGATTATGTGATCTAGTTTAAAAGGAATATGACATTTCTGTCATGACAGTAGCTGCTTAAATTGTATTTTCTCTTTGTACCATATTTTACAGCCAAAATGTTGTGTTATTTTCAATAATGTTACAAATTCAGTGCGCCAAAGTCCGTAATATAGGCAGGTGCAAATAATTTGTCAAGATAGGTACCATTTTAGGCAACGTTTCTAAGTTTGGATTCTATTAGACTCAATAAGAGCAGACATTTCTACATAAATATTTGATATTTTGTAGAATAATATGATAAAATGTAGGCAAAAGTGGCGAAAAATGCACACACCAACCCGTACAATAGATATAAGATAGTTCAATAAGAAATAATTTAAGAATTACTGTGATAAAAGGATTTTCCACTGATTTCGTAATGGAACGTTATATTGCAAAACATGGCATGATAAAGAAGAAAATCAATTTTAAAATCAGAAAATAACATTACAAATACTTATTTGGTAGAATTCAACTCCCAATAAATATGTGTTGTTTGAAATACAATTTAAAAATGAACAGCTGTTTCATTAAAAAGTATTATTCTCGTGGCCAAAATGTAAACAACTCTGTGGAGGGATCTTTTAAGGCTTCAGGGACAGAGTCCTAAGGGATTTTGCTTAGTTTTTATTTTTTTAACTCATCTACAGACCAAGACCTTTCTTTGGACACCTCTACCAAGTTTCTACGCCCAACCGTTCTCTCAAATTAGTGGGGACAAAGTTTCCAATCAAATATTTAGATTCCCCCATGTTAATCTTATGGGAGAAACTCCAACTTTGATGGCCTGTGGGGCAAAGCCCGAGGATTTTTACTACATGAATTGGTGAAAGGGGGCGTCTACACAAATAATACTTTATTTTGACACGTCGTTTGTAAAAATCCGTCCATTATTAACGGAGGAGTAGTGTTTTCTAAAAATCGCCTTCACGTATTATATATAAGGATAAGTAAGATTAGTAGAGATAATTAGACCACAGTTTAAAATAGTTTACAACAAAATTAATTAAACCACAGTACAAATCGAGGCTCGGTACACGAGTCTTAATAAAAAAGGATAAAATGCAAATTATTTTACTGCTCCACTTTTCAAGGAAAGAATAGAAAAATAACAAAGTTTACATGTTTTCATTCTTCATGGTAGCTTTTTGTTTACAATTAATGTTTGTCTGCTTTAACTTTGTTTGGATTAGGCCCGAAAATATTGATGTCATAAAAAGAAGATCAAGAATAATCAGGAATCACGATTTTAAATTACCACCACTACCTCAGCCGGGTTTTATACAAAGATAAACAGATGGATGACATAGATTGAACACAACGTCAACATTGACCAAGGATACTGCAATTAGACAAACCATCCTTTTATGAAATCGTGTTCAGTTGTGGTTACGTTTCGTTTGGGGGTGCCTACATCAGCGCCCCCAAACGTGAAAATATCACTTTTATTTCAACTATGAATATATTGTAGTTTAAATTAACTATAATATGGGAAATTACGATGGACATTTATTCAATGAGGGTGGTTAATTATCAAGGCTAGAACTGATAACGGTATGGATAATAAACATTGACAATTACGTCATTAGCTTTACTAGGGTGTTTACTTTTTATATTCCTGCTACGTGCTATGTGACCAGTTCTTTTTTTTTTCAAATGAATGTTATTTGAACCAAACAGCTGTTTCAAAACAAACTGTTATTGTTTTTACTTTTCTTTGTTTACACTTATTTATTTAGCAATTAATGCAGTGAAATATATTTTTCACCACACCATGATGTTTTTGGCTGTATTACATACGTTAATTGGTGGCTGAAAGTTACGTTTTGCTGGCCATGCCAGCTGTCATCGTAATTTGGGGACCGAGCAGGTTTTTGCAGGCCGGGGCCGCAAAATCAGCTGTCCGCTTACTTACTTAAAACATGAATGCATTTTAAATACACAATCAAAATCCATAGCAATGCAATAGAATTGTGTTATTGTCACCGTTGCCTAGCAACTATTTATTTTTATTTTTGCTGATTCCTCAAATTATTTCCTTACATAACCTTAAAGTTGTAGTTGTGTTGACTATCAGTGTGCATTATTATAGTGGTGAATAGTGGTAATAGGGTATAGTGTGGTGAAAAATAGCGTTCGTACCACGGACCGAAATGGTTTTGCAGCTCTCGATCGATTTAAGTTCTCGACTTCGTCTCGAACTTAAAAACTGTCTCGAGCCGGCAAAACCTCATTTTCGGCCCTAGGTACGAAATATACTATTTAAGGATAGGTTTGACGATTAGTTTTGATGCTATGACACCTAAATTAAATTATGTGTAGGCCTACTGTGAATTTTGATTATGTGATCTGTGATAATGATTATGGAAGAGGCAGGTATGCTATGGAAGGTGGTATCGCTGACTATGTCTATACACTTCTCAATTGACTATTCTACTTCTACTAGTGGAACCCCGTCGAAATCGACGGTTAATCTTGAATTCAGCTAACTGCGATGGATAGAGTGAAGTCATTAGAATCTTAGTTAAATGGAGGGAGGATAAGCAATAATAAGTATGATGATTGTGTTCCCTAAAAAACGTGATTGATGAATTCGTTTAACACAATATTTCCTACCTTTTTATCGGCTTTAGGTTGCCCAAAAGGTTTTTTAGGAGTCTTATAATAGTTTGTTCATGAGTTTGTTTCATACCAAAGCCACTTTCTTCACTATATGGAAGAATGAGTTCATATAATTAGTCTATAATGTTACGGAAAGAGTCAATATTTATTACTAACCACTAATTCCATCTGCTTTAGGAAAATCATTCAGATTGTATCCGGATTTATAAGTTATCATCAACTTTGGTCATAAAAATACAGAATTCTATCAGCATATTAAATCAGTTTTTTTTTTCATAAAAATATCTGATTCTCCAGAAAGCAGTAACATTCTTACTTCGATCTCAGCAATTTTAATTCCTTCTCTTGCCACATCGACCCATGTATTTAATCATCCTGTTCTTACTTGATAATTCATTAACTTGTGGGGTAGTTTTGCCTTGGCCATATATATCACATAACGCTGTGCATGTATTTCGTGGATTGGAATGAACCATAATTGTAGGAAATTTTATCACAAATCTTGAACATTTGCGGAACCAAATCCATAACCTAGTCCAGCCTTGGTAACAAATTATACAAATGCGATGAGATGTGATGACACTGTTGTGTTTCCGAATGTTTTGTATGTAGTGAGGTTATATGCGTTGTTTGACCTAGCTACATGTGTACATCAAAGTAAAAACTCTGTACACATTTTTTTTTAAATAGGTAGGTACCTGAATTGACATTAGTTCACCTACTTTACCAAAACCATAGACTCCGTAGTTAGTCTATTCCAAAACTTGAACACAGCTCTCATCCTCATCCATGTTAGAGCTTTGTGATGAGATGATGACCTGGTGAGGGAATTCAAAAGTTCACACCATTCTTTGACGAGCACATGAATGCAAGTATTTATTGTTTGTTTACATCACGCTTCATGCCATGCCTCATTGCCCCGCTGGATTAGCCGCCCAAACCTGGATCCCTTGGGAACAGTGGAGTCGTTTTATTATCCGAACCTTTTTCGGCCCTCGGAATACGGGACCAGCTAACTATTACCCTGCTACCCTGTGCTGTACTGCACTGCCCGGACCGTGCCGCACAGCTCACGGGGCCTGGGTGATTCCATCAAACATTTTGTCCCAACAATGTTGGCGCGCTGTTTCCATTCAAAGCAGTACGCGCCAACATTTCCCTACAACCCCTCCTCATACAGCAAGCACATTCTTTGCCCTCTACTCTACATCCACACCTACCTACACCATGACCTACACCGGTGCACCTTCATCATGGAGAACGAAGATACAGCTGCTGCTGCTTTTGTCGTAATGGCTGGTTCATATCACCAATTCATTCATTTAAACCCTTAAACGCGCGCATGGGAGTATGACGTAACCCCACGTATGGTCATCTATATATATCTATATATACAGGGTGAGTTTTAAATGAGTCCCCCCCCCCTACTTTTTTCTACATTTCTTAAGATATCAACTCCGGACCACGTCAGATCATTGTAGAGTAGTAAGTACTTCATTTTGACTGGGTATACATTTTTGGCCGCCATCTTGGATCTGCCATATTGGATACAAAGTTTTTTTTTCAAATGTAAAGGTAGAGTTGTGACCCATTGTTTTAAACTAGATTTTTATGCTGAATATGATGCTGCAATCCGTTTTTAGAAATCTTGATCCATTCTAAAGTTATGAGAACTTATTATAACTTTTTTTAGCCCATTTTAACATTGTGCATTTAGACGGACACCAACTTACACGGTCAAACTCAAGTGGTAGACTGACTAGTTTACCAAAGCGTCAAATTCGACTAAACAAATTTTATATTTTGGATGGGAATTAAGAATAATACTGTGACAGAAGTTAGTGCTCAAAAGTCTATAAATTTCCTGGGAAACGGAAGCTATATGCGTTCCCACGCATGATGCCTTTTAATGCTAGTGGGACGATTTTTGCAGATGACTCTTATATAATAATTATATTGAAACTGAATTTACACTACACATAGGTTGTAAACTTAAAGGAATTGTTCAAAATATGCTATTTTACTAACTTCAATGCATTTTTCAAAGCGGTTTTTTACAATTGTAACTATATATTTGCATAGATTTTAATTGTTGTTTCAAACTTCAAATTCTCTTGCAAATTGATTGGCCCTCAATATACTGCGATCTTACACCGTTATATTTTTCTGTTTGGGGGATCATTAAAAATAAAGTTTTTGCCGAACAACCCCTAGATAATGTCGACATTAATTTTGCAAGAAGACTCAATATTTTAAACTAGTGTCCCTGTTGCTCGAATTCGAGCAAATGCTAAGTATTAAAGGCGTTATTTTAAAACGAATAACAGTCATAATTTCTGACGAATGTAAAAAAGATTCGACTCAAAGATTTTGGAAATACTCATGATGTAGCTACACAACATATCGATATAATCTCTGTAAATATCTTATCATTTGTCAAAAGCTAATCTTTTTTTTAGTGTTTTCTACAAATAGCCTTACTCATAGCCTCATTAGATTGCCATAATAACAATTATAAATTCTAAAAAAAATTCTATTTTTTCTCCTTGGTGGTGTTATAAATGACTTTCCTATATTTCCATAGTTTAAATCAGCTCTTTCAATGCTTACTAAGAAATGCAGCACAGTGTTAATTCAGTTTTCTTTTGAAGACATCAATTTATCCAGGCTCTCTCGCTTTTTTCTATTGTAATATTGACGCCAACCCAAATTCAAATAGTAAACATTTCATTTCAACCAAGTCAGTAAATGTTTGTAGCAAACTGTTAAATTAGCAAACTTATTGACTGTTTACAATTAACATTATGTTCTTCTTCTCACTTTTAATTTCTGACAACAGCACAGCTGGAGGCTCATAACAATTTTTGTTTCCCATGTTAATCTATGGAGAAATACGAAACTTTAAAGGGCCCCAGGGCCTCACTCTCTAATTATTTCCCTAAAATGAAAGTCTCCTGCACAACTTCACGTTACGCTCTTTCCAATGAGACCAAAAACATGTCAATCGGTTCAGTAGTTTCGGAGGAGTAATCGTCACAAAAATCCTGCTTGCGTATTAAATAAGTACTAGTGTACATGTTGCTCGAATTCGAGCAATTGTAAAGTATTACAGGATTGGCAGACCAATAACAATCATACTTAGCTATCAACATTTCAACAAAAACACACCTATCTTCCCTGTAGCAGCAAACCTAAGTACTCATATTAAAATTAACTTAATGTTATTTTAATAGGAAAAATGACCATTTTAAGGGAATATTTAATCTTTGTATTAATTAAGCCAGGTAAATGGAAATTCGCTTAGTCTGAAGGTTTGCTGCAGATAGATATGGATTTGCTTATGTTAAATTTATTATTTTAAAAGCAACCATCACTTAATTTGAAGACGATAATTAAATAATAAATAATAATTAGTTGATTTGGAATTAGGAATCACATCCCTATTTCACAGTAGATATTCTATAATGACCGAGTGGTTTTATTAAAGTAAGTATATTTAACTACTAGCTGGTGCCCGTTCTACGTACGGGAATCTTGTGAGTAAGTAGAAATTTCTTAAATTCAGAACAGGAGTTGGTTTCCATATTTAGTGTGCACTTTTCCAGATATACTGGAAAAACTATTACTGTATAGGAATACATAATAACCTTCGCAAATACAATATCTGACAGTTTCAAGCCAAAACGAATGCTTCGCAATTAAATGTTGCCCAATCTTGTTAGTCCATATTTTATATCTAATGAAGGAAGCAAAGGAATTGCTTTATAGATCTACTAGCAAAAGTCTGTTCTCAATCCAATGTTGTGTGTTGTGTTTGTGATGTAGAAGTGATTATTAAGTTGTTTAAATATAGACTCTGTAGTTTTGTACAAGTTAATGACAGAACCCCAGTTATTTAAACAACACATACAATTTACAGTTGGAATTGGGTCAACCCTCTTAAAAATGTCATTACATAATATAATGATGTAATTTATATTACAAA
The DNA here is from genome assembly GCF_028750875.1 of Macrosteles quadrilineatus. NCBI lineage: Eukaryota > Metazoa > Arthropoda > Insecta > Hemiptera > Cicadellidae > Macrosteles > Macrosteles quadrilineatus. The sequence continues at coordinate 24,564 of NW_026543256.1, read as the reverse complement.
TAAAGAGTAAAGAACTCATTTATATACTAACTAGCAACAGTACCCGTTGTGGTTAAACACAACGGTCTCTAGTAGAATAATAGTTATGAAATCCATACACCACTTTACTCACTAATATTAATGGTACAGTTTAAGCACATAACATTAGAATCACATACTAAACCTAATGAACACACTTTAATTACAAATGCAAATTGTTAACAACAACATTTATAAAGAAAAATTAATTAGATAACAATAAGCTGTTGAATTATTAACACACTAGCAGAGTACCCGTCCTTCGTACGGGGTTGGAATATAAGTATAAAATGCTTATTGCAGTTATACTCAAGCTTTGCGTTTGCAATAAGGGAGGACACAGTTTGATAAAATTTGCTTTTTTAAATTTACAGTATTCTATAGTATTACACATCTACCATAGCCATAATGTTCTACCACTTCACCTAAACAATAGAGAAAAATAAATTATCAACAATTCGCAAAATATCACAAATTATTCATGAAATGAAAAATATAAACATAACTGTAAACGATCCTACTTTGACAGTTATCATTGCGAATCACAGTTTTTTGCTGCTTAATTAGCTGTTTTCATAAATGCAAAGAAAAATATAGTGCTGCACCCTGTTGGTAAATCTTATAACTTTTTAATGCTTTTCCGTATCATAGAACCAACTTTTTTTATTGAAACAGCTGACTAAATTCTTTAATTCCCTTTAAATATGAATACTCATAAGGTAAACATGGCGAATCACAGAGCCACTGGGGCGGAGCCCGAAAGAATTTTGAGATAAGAATATGCCTATATGTTAATCGGGAATGTAAGCTATCATCATGGCAAATTTCAGCCCAATCCGTCCAGTGGTTTAAGCGTGATCGAACTTCAAACAAACAAACAAACACACAAACTTTCACATTTATAATATTAGTAAGATGTTTCGTATGATTAGATTATACATACTGGTAAACCAATTATTACCATCTATAAAAATAGTTGGTTTTTCTTTTCCGAGTCGGGTTAGCTCTTCTACCCGACCGATTTTCATAATTTTGGCCAACTAAGGACGTACCGCAGATTTATTTGAGCTATTGTTTATTGAGATCGGACTACCTAAAGCACACTGCTGAATCACGAATCAACGATAATTACCTATCTGCAATCAATGATACGTAACTCTATATTTATTTAAGCTATTTTATATGTCTTGGTCTTAAAATACTTCAAAAGCTTTAACTTGAGATATTGATAGTTTTCATCAGTTAAGTTCAAGATACTGTATCGCTCAATCATAAAGTATAAACTTGTATTATATCTTGGATATGGAATTTAGTTTTAAATATATTTACTTAATTCTAACTACGTTATTCTATTTGTTTTGACCTAAGAACCTTCATTGAAATACCACTCCCATTTCATTAAAGCACACAGCTAAATCACGACCAACACAAATTGTTCAAAAAATTGAGTTCTTTATCATCGATTTATATCCAAACGATCTTGCTTGCAACCTCAACAGTACTTTCATAATTATTTGCAAATACAGTATTCACAAATTATGCTATCCAATGACCTATTAATGAATAAAATCGGTTCAGTAGAACTGTAGATTTAATTGTACAAAGCTTATAAACAACATCTTTAATTCAGTATTTTCTCACTACTATACATTTGGAGGTTGCTTAACGTTTTTGCAAATAACTTTGAAATGGCGAGGAAATCGACCAAAGTGGAGCGTGATATTCTGAAAGAGAATAAAATTTCCTACAAATTACCATTATGTATTGCTTGAAATTACAAGAAATACATACTGTTTCATTAAAAATTAGTGTAAAATTATACATATTGTAATATTTGATAGATATATTGGCATTAATTTGGCTAGTTACTGTTATAACGTAAGTTATATTTACCTGAAAATATGCAGAATTGTAAGGCCCTAATGTTGTTCAGATGGGTTTTTGTTTCCCTTGAATGTGAATAATGCGAATCCTTCAATGCAAGTTTTGTTAAGGTTTCTTGGATGTAGTCATGTTATTTTAATATCACTTGACTTTTATGAAAACATATATAATGTCCTTGCCGTACCGGTTTAATTCGGCATTAGAGGGGTTTCCTTTGCAAATCATCCTAAAGTTAATGGTTAAGTCCGTTTTTCCTACAAAATAGTAGCACTTTCGATAACATCCTTGTTCATTGTTTGTGGGAATCTTCATATTGTAGGTGTTCTTCTTTTATATAGGATGATAACGATAATATTTTTAAAAAATCTCGATTTCTGCTACTTGGTGGCGTTCTATGACTTTCCTATGTTTCCTTGGACAACAATTACGACCTTTAAGGGCAGTTTATGAAATAATGGATAGTTTTGCGCTAGTTTTCTCGTAATGACGAACATTTTAAGTATATGGTTTATGGGGGTATGACTTGTAGTTTTCACAAAAGTTCATGTGTACTTTGGGCTTTATATTGATCAACTAGTGGCTTGTAGGGACATAAGTCAACAATAAGTAAACTTAAGTAAACAAACTAAGAATAAAATTATCTATGTGTCAGAATCGATACAGTGCTACAATAATACATGTACTCATATTAGTACCCTGGCCCAGTTATTATTTCTAATATTATAGCTCTACTCCTTTTGTAAAGACACAACTGAATTAGTGTAAAGGCTGCCCTAGTTTCGTTTCTGATCAACATAAAATATAAACTACTCTCTGTGTCAGCTTATGTGGTGGGATTCCTCCTAAAGCTGTGGTTGACTTTATACTCTCTTTAAAATTGGCCAATTTAAACGTTCAGTGGGTTCATAGTTTGTTAAGACCATAGTAAAGTATTTATTTGCTAATCCGTTATAATTTTTAAGTTAATAACATAGCGCTGTCTGCTGTTATGACGCAATGTACAGATAGCCGACAGCTAAGCCATATCAGCTATAGTCATGTTAATAGTATATTATTTTTCATTCAATGGATGTAAATTTTGTTTGAAAACATTTTACCGTTTATATTATTTATTTAGCCTACAGTTAAAAAAGCTAATCATCGACTGATTACTAACTCTTTTCTTTTGCCATTGGTTAGGGTTCCATTATCATGTTAATGAAACCAATCAAGAAAACAAATTCATCAGCAATTAATATAGGTACATATTTTTGGTTAGTGAAACATGAAGAATCGAAAACTACCTCCAGGGTTTACTGTTATAGATTCTCTCTTCACTATCTATATAGATTGTATATATATATACAATGCATGTTGGGCTATATTATTTTAACCTTTTTTCCTTGGAGCAACAGACAGTAGATACCTGATTAAAATCTACTCCAAACAATTTTATTTTTCCGCCCATTGGAATTTGTTATAGTAATTAATGAAAGGAATATATGTATTGCCTGTACAAACCTATTTCAAATTTTATTCCCAGGTTATTCTCTAGAGTAACTGTTAAGGTTATTCCACTCGATACAAAGTATAGATTAAACACTACAATTACGTGTCAAATTAAATGTTATGAAATTTAAAACAAAAGTTTTGAATAAATTTGCAATATATGTTTTGAAATAAAAACAAAACAGAAGTTTTCTAACTAATCTTGCATCGTTGATTATTTAGTCAATGGGGCTATTTCATGTTAAACATTCCTTCAGCACAACAATAACCTACTAATGTGAAGAAGTGTAATCAAAGTAAAATAACTTTGTAAACTTCGTGAACATATGTTTTAAAAAAAACCAAAGCTTAAATATTTCAGCCATTCTACTTCCATTTACTATGATTTTAACCATCTCCCACGATTCTACTAAATTTCATGCGCTTGGCTAATTTACATACAAATACACAAATTTGCAAATTGCACAGTAAAATTAATTTCAACATTCTAAGACATAACGACAAAAGTCTCAATTGTATGTAACGTCATCCCTGGTTTTATATAGTATACAGTACATTGCAGAATTTACTGGCAAACTAGTTAAATCCAAATGTAATATTGCTTACTGGCTTAATGATAAATCACGATCAGCTGTATTGAGGTAAACAAAAATCAACAGACAAATGGCTTCTAATGCTATTCTTATGGAGAACATTTTACGTTATATCATTGACTAAGTCAAAGGTTATGTCTAATTTTGTGTTAAAATTTGGGGAATTTCACTATTTTTCCGGGATCGAGACCTTTAATTTGAACCCTCTCCCGTCGTTCTACGACTACCCAGTCACCCACAATTTTGACGCAAAGAATCGGCTTTCGTAATTAATATATAGATAGATATTTAATTTCCACAAAATCAGTTAATGTAACCAATGCGTTTCGTTGAATTGAAAAACAAAGAACACAATTAAATTAAACAGCTGATGTAAACAATATTATGTTCTTCGTAAGGATAACATGGGAACTTAATAAAAAGCCACTGTGGAGAGGCCAAGGGACTTTTTCAAAAATTTTAGGCCAGTTTGCAAATCTACGCAACACGCTCTTTCCAATGAGACGTCAGTGGATAAAATCGGTTTAGAAATGGTGGAGGATTCAACCAAACTTCGTGTTCGCGTATTAATTATATAGATTTCATATGTGCATGAAATGTTGGTGTGAAACCAACTTGTATAACTTTAAGCTAAATGGTTTAAGTTACCTGGCTTAGTCAAGTGATCCTTCTTCAGTAATACACTACTATAGTTTCGGACTTGAAAATAAGTCCATCTTCAGAAAACGTCAATAGGTCATCTAATCAAATTGGTTAGATGACCTATTGACGTTTTTGTTAACCTGAAGATGGACTTCCAGAGGCTACTTCACCATGTATACCTTTGAAGTAGAGGCTATATTTATTCCCAAAAGGTATCAAACGCCAGCTCCTGATCAAATCTTTTCTATCCCTTTAAAGTTTGTTTCGTGTTTTTAGTCTTCACGTACAGAGACTTAAATCTTTGTATTAAATTGTTAGCAATCATAAATCGTAGACAGAATCTTCCACAAAAGATAAATACAATATAGTTTAACACCCTAGAACTCCTTAAAAAATATATTTTGTTAAGGCTTCGTCATAATGTTAAAAATACTCAATACCACAACAAATTAATTAATTTTACATATGTAAACGTTGATAGTTGTATGCGTATTGTATTTTAATATATCTTCTGTATACATCTAGTCCTCTATATTTTCTGTGAACACAAATGCTTCTGTATACACTTTTTTGCAACTCACAGTAACTGAGAAATATTCTAAACTGGTGAACTGTTTTTATAAATTTTTGCCATTATTTCTCAACCCGTGCTTAAAAAATTAGTGACTCGTGGATGAATCCAGATACAAAATTTAATCTAAATCGGACCACAGGTTTTGTCTGTAGCTCTGTATCTGGATCATACAAGTGTGTATTATATAACATGATCAAATCACATAGTCAAAATATGTTTTATTCTATAACTTTTAATTTAATTAAACATAAAAGTTATGCTCCCTCCATTTTTAAAGTATTCAGTCCAAAAATGTAATAAATTTACTTGTGCATACATATTTATTTCGTTTTAATAAATAATTGAGGTGATGCAATACACTTATGTAGGCAGTCGCAGCAGTCGAAGCCGGGCATAGCGCCTAGAGTTTCACGAACGCAAACCGCGCAACGAGTAGCTAAATGAGCCGTAGAGTAAGTGAGCCATCTAATATTTTGAAGAGGGTTCACTTACTCTACGGATCATTGTGCCAATGATCTGTAGTGTAAGTGAGCCATCTAATATTTTTCTGCAGGCTCGTATAGTATACGAGCCTATTCCTATAATTTATATTATTCATTATTTTGGCTCGTATACTATACGAGCCGATTCCTAAATTATCAAATAATTCGTAAGCTTGGCTCATAGTCACTATGATCTGTAGAGTAAGCGAACCTTCCTACTGTATTTTTAAATATAATACACGAGGCTCATAGGCACAATGATTCGTAGAGTAAGTGAACCCTCTTCATTTATTTTTTATTTTCGATAGGCTCGTATAGTATACGAGCCTGTAGTGCAAGTGAACCTTCAATATTATTTAAAAAGCTCGTATAGTCTATGATCTGTAGAGTAAGTGAGCTGTCCCCAAGCTATCACCTGATCATCTGACAAAAGTTTTATGTTTGATAGCAACAATACCATGGTTTTGTCTGTGCAAAAAACTGTAATTCCAAATTGCGTAGGAACTTGGAAGTCATACACAACTATTGCAATGATAGTTTACATGAACAACCACTGGGCACACAATCTGCCACTATTGGCGAATCTGATATTTTGGCAAATCAAAAATCAGTACATTTAACAAAGTTAATCCAAAGCCGTTCAACAGGGTTAAGTTATTTAAAACATTGCCAAACAATACAGGGTGGGAAACAATACAGGGACGGTTAAATATTTCAAAAATTAATTAAGTTATAGCTTCAAAACTTGGTACACAGTTACTGGCATTAAAATAATTCTAACACATTATTCAGTGATGGGCAACCTCCTCAGGGGAACATCCCAAAAGAAAATCTTAGATGTAAGCATAGGTTGATATGAACATCAAGATAAAGGACTTTGTTACTAAAATACAATGCCGCAAACCCGTACTCTAATGGACAACCGAGTAAAAAATTACAGCTATTCAAAGATGCAATCAATTTGCATTGCTATGATAATAAGCTACCTCCTCAGGAGGGCACCTGCTAGAAGTCTGAAGAAAATAATAAACGTATGCATAGTTTAATATGCACAACGGATTAAAGATCTTTATTAAAGAATATAATACCGTGAAATTGAACTCAAAAAGAACAATGGCAGCAATTCAAAGATTAAAAAAAGCAGAGTCAAGAAATCTTTGAATGGCTGCCATTTTTTACTCAGTTGTCCGTTAGAGTTTGGGTCTGTAGCATTGTATTTTAATTACTAACAAAGACCTTTAATTTGATGTGCATTTCAAGTCAACCTATCAACCTATCTTTGATCCGGTGCTTTGTTAATGTCCTTGGATAATAGAATTCCATGGAAGTCTACTACGTAGTAGTGGTGCGAGTCAATGCACTTTCAAACCTCAACTTTCAACACTATACACACCAGGTTGTTGATGCTGAAGCAGGTCCCCCAGAAGGTCAGACATGGATCTTGGGCTCGAACACAGATGCAGGAACTCAGACAAGTACTCAGAAAGTAGACACAGCGGCTTGTCTGCCATCTTGACTGCTACGCTCCACTGGGGGGCCTGCCAAGCATAATTATTTACTTCAGTCGAATAAAAACTCACCAGTACATGTCATTTTACTCATTATAACCCGATTTGTTTTGTTAATATAGTGTGCTGCAATAGTGTATCCAAAACTTTGTCAAGAGAAAGGGGAATGTACAGAGGATTCATGTTAAGGATCGATTAAAAAATATTACCCTCCTCCTTCTTAACCCTCCGAGTGTCCATAGTTTAGGCCTTAATGTCCGCCTATTTTTGGCGCATTTGCAAGGTTTTATTAAAACGGATCTGAGAAGCTTAAAACAATGTTAATTCTACTGTTCTTTATACCATTTTGTTTGGAAAATCATGGGCTTCAATATTATACATAAAACATAAGGAACATTTGTTTCAAAAAAAAATTTTAGGTAAAAAAAGTATAATTTGGAAAATTAAAAAAAAAAAATAAGTTTGCGCTCAATGAAATTGTATAAATTATAGGCCTATAAATATTTGAAAATAGCCACTTTGTTATAAATTTTATGAGGATTACAAATATATAATAATATAAGGAAGTAGATTTGCAAATAAATAAGTTATGGGCAAAAAACAGATTTCAGTACATAGCGTTTAGCTAAGAATGCATAGCCTAAAGCTGCGTTGTCCAAGGCGCGTCTGTTGCGTCTGACGCAGAGCGATGATCGCCGAGCGATGATCGCTGGGCGTCAATCGCTTGGAGGCCCGTTGTCCAAGAACGCGTCTATTCAGTTCAACAGTTGGTTGCTGACTGTGTAAAAATTTATTTTGCTCTCACTATTAGCGTTAAGAGCCAAGTGTTGAAGATCCTATTCATCGAAGAGATAGAAAACGAGGAAATTCTGGACCTTTAGTGAACCTCGATTGTGTACCCACAGTGTTTTCAAAAAGAGAAGTGAGGAAGGATATTTTAGAATACCTATCAAAAACCACTTTAATGCAGACAAGAGTGCATTAATTGATTTTTTTTTCTTTTAATGGCAACAGTTTAAGTTCCGTTAAATCCTTTAAAGTTTAAGTTGTAATAATTTAATTTAACACTAATTTATTATTATTTTGAAATTTTTCTTTACAGTACTTAAATACAGATATCTCCTATTCTAAATAGCTCCCAATATGTAATCCATAGCTAAAATAAAAGTCAATACTTTGGTGAATTATTTTAGACTATAACTTTAATTTAATTTTGTGTTTTTGTTTGTAGCGGGTCCCTAACTCGTCTGATTTCAATGATCAATAACTCAAATGGAAGCCCTTACATTACTGAATATTTTAAGGTTGAAACGAACTGCAAGCGTTAATAAGAACTGGAGATATTTAAAAAATGATAAAAGTACGAAACGTCTATAAGAAATGTATGGGGAAGAGTTTTCGTTTGAATTTCTTTAAAACAAAAAATAAATAAAAACTGATTCCCGCATTGAAATTAGCATGAAAATCTAGTTTTGTAAATTATGTGTCACAAAACTATCATTACATAAAAACAATATGTATATACAATATGGCGGATCCAAGATGGTGGCCATAAACGTGTTTCCTATCAAAATGAAGTACTAACCACCCAATAAATACTGGTGGGTTTCTCATGGACCGATTTTTGGCAACCTTTAGTATATCAATCAGCAGACTCAACACTACAAAATAAAACCCTAAAACATTATCTTGCAATCTTTTTAGGTCATATTCTATATTTCTTTGACTATAGCCATTACATTAAGATACTGTATATTATGGAGTATACGGGAGAACACAGAAACAACAATGCAATAGACGCAATAGACGCTGGCCGTCAGCGATCCCGTCTGCTCCCGGAGCAGTGCCCCGCGTCAGACGCTCAGCGTCTCAAGCGTCAGACGATAGAGACGCTCCCTTGGACAACGGACCCATTGAAATCAATGCTTAGCAGTCCCTGAGCGTCCATCGCTAGCGTCTATTACTCAGCGTCAGACGCAACAGACGCGTTCTTGGACAACGGGCCTTAACCATATAGCTAGGAATCTGGCTGATAATTTACATCAATATCACTACCTACTTCTTCAGGATCATCAACCAGCCCTTCAAAATCACTTAAATCTTCTTATAATGCACCACGTATATCACTACTTTTGATTTTTAACACTAAAACAATGATAAACGTAATAAAACACATCAGTCATCGGTCCGAGGTTAACCTAGCTGTTTACAAATACGCACGTCAGCTGTCTGCTACAATATTTTCGGAACTAAAATGAATAGCGCTTAGAGACAGACCTCCGGAGAAAGCTCTGAATCTAACAAAAAGAACGATACCTAACTCGATCCAGTTCAATCCGATTCAGTCAGTCATAGAGCCTTCGCCGTAAACAATGTTCGTGTGTCGAAAAATCGACAAGTGACACTACACAAAGTGTGTCGTGAGTCGATTTTTCGACAAGTGACGCTCGGAGGGTTAATGAAATATGTCGATAATCAACGTAAACATTTGATAAAGTGTGTACAGTTGTGTTTGGCAGATTAATCATGTTCAGTATTGAATTCCAAAACATTCAGTACTGTAACACAATTGTTTGGACTTTAAATTAAACAAATATATTTTGTTAGATTAGGTTGGCCTAAGAAATATTAAGGTTTTCCAACTTACCTGGCTAGGGTCTAGGTCTGAGTAGCTTTCGCTATCTACCACAACTGTCTCTCTCAGGCCATACCAGCTGGCATACAACACGAGTTCACTGTAAAGAACAGTTGTATTGAGTTATTTAAACTTTAAATGGGAAGAATTTATATAAACTGGAATTATATAGCCCAGGCTCATTAGGTAATTTGTTATTGTTTTTGTTATGTCTATTGTTATCATGTTTCTTTTCATATTATGAACTATAAATAAGAAGAAGTCAAATGCATGATTTTCGACATGACTTAAAAAGAATCAACCAATATCGACATCCCAAGCCATTCACTATTTTTTATTTTACAGTCAGCATTGGTGGCTATTGCATTATAGTAATGCCCTGTTGGCAGGATAAAAAAGAAAACATATTATTCAAACACTTACAATTGAATCCTAGAAAATGTTGTAGAAAACATAAGTTAATGTAACTAGCTGATAACCCACGGGCTTCACCCTGTTTGACTTCATATAAGCATTAATACTAGGTGGCGTTCGCAGAGGCATCCACAAAATTGAGCGGAGTCATCAAGGGTTCATATTATATTGTTTTTGTCTTACTGCAGTAAAAACAGTATTTTTTCATGCATGCGCTGCGGGACTAAAGTAGCATTTTTAATATTTAGGGAGTAAAAATCGTTTTTAGCCTCTATGGAGTAAAAATCAGCTGTTGTCAACTCAGTTGTAAATTTCGATTGTAAACGATTGCATGTATCGAAAATATGTATCGATTTGTGCTTCGTAATCATTTTTAACATATTACAGTCTACAGTCTCTTCCCGTAGCATTTTAGCATTGCAGATACATTAATCCATTCCCAAACTCAACACTGCTCACATTTACTACTTCCTTCACCACACCCTACGTCGTGGACCTGTTTCCCTCTCTTCCCATAGCATTTTAGGATTGCAGATACATTAATGTAATTGCCAAAGACAGTTCCCACACTCTGCGCTGTTAGCCTTACTACTTCCTTCACCATTTACTACGTCATTGGCCTGTTTCCTTCCTTTCTCATAGCATTTAAGTATTACAAATTCACGTATCCATCTGCTCAAAAGGTTCCCCCACTCTGCACTCCCAGCCTTTACTACTTCCTTCACCACTTACGTCGTGGACCTGTATTCATCGCTTTCCATAGCATTTTAGTATTTTAGATACGTTAATCTAATTGCAACAAACATCCCCACTGTCCGTACTGCTAGACTTTACTACTTCTTTCACAATTTCCTATGTCTTGGGCATGCTTCCATCCCTTCTCATAGCATTTCAGCATTGCAGATACATTAAAACTGCTACAAACGGTTTCCAGTTCCCACACTCCACACTGCTCACCTTACTACTTCTTTCACCTGTTCCTACGTCGCGGATCTGTTTCCCTCTCTTCCCATAGCATTTTAAGATTGCAGATACCTGAATCTAATCGTCATAAACAGATCCCACACTCCGAACAGCTCGCCTTTACTACTTCCTTCGCCACTTCCCACATCGCGGACCTGTTTTCCTCCCTTCCCATAGCATTTTAGGATTGCAGATACCCTTATCTTATCGTCATAAACAGTTCCCACACTCCGGACAGCTCGCTTTGACTACTTCCTTCACCACTTCCTACGTCACGGGCCTGTTTCCCTCCCTTTCCCATAGCATTTTTGATTGCCCATACCCTTATCTAATCGTCATAATAGTTCCAACACTCCGGACAGCTCGCCTTGACTACTTCCTTCACCACTTCCTACGTCGCGGACCTGTTTCCCTCCCTTCCCATTGCGTTTAAAGATTGCAGATACCTTAATCTAATCGTCATAAACAGTTCCCGCACTCCGGACTACTCGCCTTGACTACTTCCTTCACCACTTCTTACGTCGCGGACCTGTTTTCCTCCCTTCCCATAGCATTTTAGGATTGCAGATACCCTAATCTAATCGTCATAAACAGTTTCCACACTCCAGACTGTTCACCTTTACTACTTCCTTGACCTCTTCATACGTCACGAACCTCAAGCTAGTGTCGTCATTTGATTATAGTACCTGGGGACCGAGCTTTGCTCGGGGAAAATCATTAGTTCACTCTGAAAGCACCGTAGTATTGGAGATACATAAATCCACACATCTACATCCTACACAATTTCCTACGTCATGGACCTGTTTCCCTCCATTCCATTGCATTTAAAGATTGCAGATACCTTAATCTAATCGTCATAAACAGTTCCCACACTCCGGACCACTCACCTTGACTACTTCCTTCACCACTTCCTACGTCGCGGACCTGTTTCCCTCCCTTCCCATAGCATTTTATGATTGCAAATACCTTTATCTAATCGTCATAAACAGTTCCCACACTCCAGACAGCTCACCTTGACTACTTCCTTCATCACTTCCTACGTTGCGGACCTGTTTTCCTCCCTTCCCGTAGCATTTTAGGTTTGCTGATACCATAATCTAATTGTCATAAACATTTCCAACACTCCGGACAACTCGCCTAGACTACTTCCTTCACCACTTCGTACGTCGCGGACCTATTTTCCTCCCTTTCCATAGCATTTTAGAATTGCAAATACCTTAATCTAATCGTCATAAACAGTTCCCACACTCCGGACAGCTCACCTTGACTACTTCCTTCATCACTTCCTACGTCGTGGACCTGTTTTCCTCCCTTCCCGTAGCATTTTAGGTTTGCTGATACCTTAATCTAATTGTCATAAACATTTCCAACACTCCGGACAACTCGCCTAGACTACTTCCTTCACCACTTCCTACGTCGCGGACCTATTTTCCTCCCTCTCCATAGCATTTTAGGATTGCAAATACCTTAATTTAATCATCATAAACAGTTCCCACGCTCCAGACAGCTCGCCTTGACTACTTCCTTCACAACTTCTTACGTCACGGACCTGTTTCCCTCCCTTCCCATAGCATTTTAGGATTGCCCATACCCTTATCTAATCGCCATAAACAGTTCCCTCACTCCTGACAGCTCACCTTGACTACTTCCTTCACCACTTCTTACGTCGAGGACCTCTTTCCCTCCCTTCCCATAGCATTTTAGGATTGCCCATACCCTTATCTTATCGTCATAAACAGTTCCCACACTCCGGACAGCTCGCTTTGACTAATTCCTTCACCACTTCCTACGTCACGGGCCTGTTTCCCTCCCTTTCCCATAGCATTTTTGATTGCCCATACCCTTATCTAATCGTCATAATAGTTCCAACACTCCGGACAGCTCGCCTTGACTACTTCCTTCACCACTTCCTACGTCACGGACCTGTTTCCCTCCCTTCCCATTGCATTTAAAGATTGCAGATACCTTAATCTAATCGTCATAAACAGTTCCCGCACTCCGGACTACTCGCCTTGACTACTTCCTTCACCACTTCCTACGTCGCGGACCTGTTTTCCTCCCTTCCCATAGCATTTTAGGATTGCAGATACCCTAATCTTATCGTCATAAACAGTCCCCACACTCCGGACTGCTCGCATTTACTACTTCCTTCATATCACTTCCTACGTCACGGACCTGTTTCCCTCTATTCCCATAGCATTTTATGATTGCCTTTACTACTTCCTTCACTACTTCCTACGTCACGGACCTGTTTCCTTCCCTTCCCATAGCATTTTAGGATTGCAGATACCTTAATGTATTCGTCATAAACAGATCCTAGACTTCGCACTGCTACCCTTGACTACAATGTATCGAGTAATCTGAAGTATAATCTTTGCTCAATATTAACAAGTGATGTTTTTCCTTTTGTACTGTATTTGTAATTTCCTAGTCTACTGTGGGTAGTTAAGTTATTATGAACACATGCTAAAACTTCAAATCTTTTGTTTACTTTTTACTTGTTATTTAATTCAGCCAACATGGTTACCTAGCAACCCATAAGACTAATGTTAAGAAAATGTGATTTTCAGTTTCATTTTTCTACGGATTCCTGAGAGACTTTTTTAACGCCATATAGATGTTGGCACTCACCGATATGGTCTTTATCACCATGCAAAATTTGAAAACGATTGATTCAGCCGTCTAGGAGGAGTTTGCGTATTACGAAATGCATAAAAGTCGACGTATAAGAGCTTCGCTCGCTTCGCTCGCTCCGCTCAAAAACTATTGATTGGTTAAGTTAAGCTGAAATAAACAAAACAGATTACAGTAATACAAACAAATAATCACACCTGATTGGAATAAGATAATATATTGATAGAATAACATATTATAAATAAGTGAACAGCTGAGGTATTTTTAAAATTAGGTATATGGAAAGTTCCCTTTAGGAAGGAATTACGACAAATTATGAATTATTATGGATAGTTTGGCGCAAGGTTTCTCGTTATGACGACCATTTTAAGTATATGGTTTATGGGGGTGTGACTTGGAGTTTTCTCAAAAGTTCATGGGTACTTTAGGATTTATATATGGATTAGTTAAAACAAATGGAAATGTTTTCATAAAGGGGGCTTAATAGAATATTAATTACAGTAACTTGTTAAGTATAAAAAATACATTCTATCCATAATCTATTTTCACTGCTATTGTACCTGACAGGGTCAAAAGTAGCACCGAAGGGTAGAGTGCCGAGTTCTCCAACACCTATTTCTCCCATGAGGAACTCAAGGTCGGGAGGTTCCTGGGTCCAAGCAAAGGACGTCCAGTCTCTCAGGATGTAACTCAGCCGAGCACTCACGGTCACAGACTCGGACAGCGAGGGTGAACCAAGTTTGGACTTAAATACGTTCAACAAACCTGCAAAATAATATTTTCCTGGCGAACAGCTGTTTTCAAATAATACATTGTGGTACTAAAGTAATTCTGCGTCACCGGTATTTTGGTCTTGAACCTTTAGCTTGAATATTTGTTGATTAAACCAATTATCAATTTTTAATTTGTTTAATTAAGTGCAAATGTTAACAAATTCTAAAGAATGTAGAAGAAAGAATGTGGATGTGCATGTTTTTTTTTAGCATGTATTATATTTTTGGACCTTTCAGCATTTGTAGGGGAGCAGACAGCTGGTAAAACATTGGTTTGAGAGTCAAACCACAAAATTCGATGTTCATTTAGTACCAATGTATAATTGTATATTTAGGACATTACATATAATTGTAGATATGCAAACAACACGTTGCTTGATAAGCATGATCAGTCTTGTTTGTATGGAGCTGAGTTGAAACTATGGAGCATACAGTAAATGAGTGTTGTCTTACTGCTTTTCCTGCAGATCTGGATGGTCTGCTTGTAATGTAAAGCAATTGTCCACAGCTTACGGAGGGGGGGGGGTCAAGGGTGTCATGACCCCCTCCCCCCCCAAAATCGGAAATATTTATGTCTGATTATAAGCTCCTCATACAAATACACTTTGTGTCCTTAGATAAGTTATGTATATTGAAAGGGAATTTCAAGTTACATTGCGAAACCTACAATTGCTTTGCGGTCACCAGTCGTCTTACCACAAAACGAGAAGACTGACGTTAATAAATCAGCAACTTCATTCGGGTCAGTATTGCTCCTTCAGCTGAATTCAGCAGTGCTCATTTCCTGCTAATTTGGCTACATTTTGAAAATCTCCCACAATCCTGAAGGTGTCTTCATAGCTCCCGCAATTAAGTACATCATCCTCATCGTCTCCTTCGATTGTAGAAAATTCATATACATCCCCGAAATGGCATAGAAAGCATTATCCTATCCCACAATCTAGGGAAAATAATTTAATAACCAATATCTCGAGGATTGGAAACCGAATAGGCTAAGTAATTAGAAGTAGATCTTAATTTTTAGGTTAGGACTTTCTATTGGTCTGCTCAAAAACATATAAGCCCATACGGTAAGGGAAGAGTTACATATGGGGGTGCATGGTGTGCACAATGTCACCTTAAAAGATTTAGACAAATGTCTAGTTATCTTTAATCCAATTGTAAAAAAAAATTGTTCTCTCAAGTAGGCTAGGCCTAAATGAAATCCAACATTAAAAAAAAAAACTGTTAGCAAAGGTGTAGATTTCTGTCCTTTGTACATAGATACCACACATATATTATGTCACTGTATCTTCGGCATTACCAGTCATTTAACAATCATAATTAAAATATAGTCTACATGCTGGCTCAGTGTAACATATATGTTGGTGAAATGTTTGGTTTAAATCATGAACTTATTATTCTTTACCTGTCAAATGTTTGCAATGAGGTGGAACCCGGCGTAGGTGGACCATCTCATATTCCGCTCTTATTCCTTTAGCCTCACAGACACCGAGAAAGAAGTTCTGCCAAGGTTCCAACACTTGAATGAAAACAGGAACTGAGCTGGAAAAAAGGAGGAAGCACAAATGAAAAATCAAAATAAGAAAAGCAACATAGTAGCGAATCAGGAGACAACGCCAATAATACTATTAAATTCTCACAAGTGATGTTTATACTTACCAATTACTGTTGTTGACAGCAATGCAGACAGAGCTGAGCAGTATTTTTATCTTGCTCTCTGAAGTGATGACGACGCTCTGGTTTGGTGTGAGGACTATGAAGTCCCTTAGCCCATACCACCGTGTAAGCAAGTGTGGGTGAGACTTGTTGCCTTCAAACACGATCGGCACAAAATCGTTCTCTGTGGACATCATATCTTCCAGTGGTTGAAGCTTTGTCATTTCTGACTCATTGTCCAGCATGTTGTTAGCTCCTTCCTCTTCGGACAATTTGGCATAGTAACGAGTCAAAGTGAAGTCTACATCTATGAAAAAATCGATTATTAATACTATTAATATTAATATTATTATTAATTACTATTAATATTAATACTAATTGGATTATTAATACTATTCACATGCAGTGAGTTTTCCATCGTGCTTTATGAATTTCAATTTTTTTGTGCTAACACTAATGATTTGCAACTGAGTAATAAATTATGAAAAAAAATATACTACAGTAGACTCCCCTTATCCGGACTCCTTGGGACCGAGGTCAGTCCGGATAACGGGGTTTCTGGTTAAACCGACGTCCCCAAAAAACTCTTTAAAACAGACTGTTTACTGTGATATTCGACTTAAATTTAGGAGAGCATTATTGTATTTAGACACGTGATCACTGGTCTCAAATCTTTCCCACCAGAACAGTCGTTTCGGTACTGCCCACTTCCTGCCTATCTAAGTTAGTCCGGTTAAACCAATGTGCTAATAAAAATTGTCCCGTTAAAGAGATGTCGGGTACAGTTTCTTAACTGGGCTACGCTAATATTGATTGAAACTATCGATTCGATTAGTTCATGCGGTTTTTTTTTACCATCAGCAAGTTTGGATGGTTAGGTTAGGTTATGATAGTTTAATTTTATAATAGATATATTTTAACCCTCCGAGTGTCACGCGTCATAAAAATGACGCACAACACACTTTGTGTAGGGTCACGCGTCACTTTTGTGACGCACAAACATCGTTTACGGCGAAGGCTCTATGACTGACTGAATCGGATTGAACTGGATCGAGTTAGGTATCGTTCTTTCCGTAATATTCTAAGCTTTCTCCAGAGGTCTGTCTCTAAGCGCTATTCATTTTAGTTCCGAAAATATTGTAGCAGACAGCTGACGTGCGTGTATTTGTAAACAGCTAGGTTCCCCCGGACCGATGACTGATGTGTTTTATTACGTTTATCATTGTTTTAGTGTTAAAAATCAAAAGTAGTGATATACGTGGTGCATTATAAGAAGATTTAAGTGGTTTTGAAGTGCTGGTTGATGATCCTGAAGAAGTAGGTAGTGATATTGATGTAAATTATCAGCCAGATTCCTAGCTATGGTTAGGCTATGCATTCTTAGCTAAACGCTATGTACTGAAATCCGTTTTTCGCTCATAACTTATTTATTTGATAACTTACCTCGCTATATGATTATATATTTGTAATCCTCATTAAATTTAGAACAAAGTGGCTATTTTCAAATATTTATAGGCCTATAATTTATACAATTTCATTGAGCGCGAACTTATTTTTTTTTTGAAAATTTTCGAAATTATATTTTTTTTTTACCTAAAAATTTTTTTTTGAAAAAATGTTCCTTATGTTTTATATATAATATTGAAGCCCATGATTTTCCAAACAAAATGGAAGCTTCTCAGATCCGTTTTAATAAAACCTTGCAAAGGGGCCAAAAATAGGTGGACATTAAGGCCTAAACTATGGACACTCGGAGGGTTAAAATATCGATTATTAATGAATATTTTCAATTCGATAGTTTCAATCAATATTGGCGTAGCCCAGTTAAGAAACTGTACCCCCATGACCTACCTGCGAAAGATAAAGTTTCAGTTTTAGTCTCCCATGATGAATTAAATAACTGTTTGTGTTGTAACGCAGGTTTAAGAGGAATATGCGATACTTTCCAATCATGAATTATTTCCTCCAGCCTAGCTATGAATATTTCCCATTCTGAAGCTGTTGTAAAGTCATAGTGATAACTATCCTGTTCATCTATATCTTCATTAAGCATGACTGATACTGATACGAGATTAAAATTTGAGAGCTTGCTCTGTTGTACAAACCCAACGGTTAAGTATATCAGTCAGCAATGGCACAAATATTATTCACAAATCGATAATGAATATCTTTCATTGATTGATACTCTGACTCTGGTGTATTTTGTAAAGTAAATAATCGACAAGGTTAGATTTTTGACAACGAAACAAAAGACAACAGTGACTTAGGTTAGATTTTTGACAACTAAAAAAAGACAACAGTGACAGCCTGACAGCAGAAGCAGAGCAGACTGCAGTGCAGACCACTCTTTCTGTGTTTTCCGTTTTGGTGACTCGATCAGATGTTTTCTGTGACCAGACTCGACTCATTGACTGGTGGAGGTGGATCCTGGTGGATTGAAATAATCAGATTCAGTCAGACCCTAGTACGCGTTGCCGCTTCGAAGGCCGCGGCGAGCCGCGGCAGGCGGCCGTGCCTCTAGTTCAGTTCAGATTCTGGACTCAAAAGTCTAGTCCAGTCTAGTAAGAGTTCAGCAGTTTGGTCCAGTCGGAGTCGACTAGTCGAGATCAGTCAGATTGAGGTCGAGACTTGAGAAACTCGTAGAAGAGAAGAAAAAGTAGAATAGTCACAAAAAAATAGAGAAACGATAAAAAATTATAAAACAAAAACTAAACGAAATGAAGAAGAGATCTAGAGATGAGAATAGTGAATTGTGAATTGCGTTGTTTTGTGATTGATTAATTAGTAGTAGAAAGTTGTGTTGTTGTGTCTGTGCTGTGTGTGTTTAGTGTTACAACAACTACTAAACTTAAGTTACTGAGTATTTTTTAAGAGAAAAACTAACAAAACTTGAAAGTTTTCGACAAATAAATAGGCCTAGTGAGTTCTCTGTCCACTTGCACTTGCCTATTTTAAGCCAATTCTAGAACACAACATTGTGAAGGAAAATTAAGGTTAGTAACTAACTTAGTGTATTGCAAAATGTGTCACAGACTAGGCCTATCCTATTTTAACACAAGTTGTTTGTTTTGGTTAGGAATACTGTATTTTTTGGTACCTATTAAACTGAGGCCACTTATTTTACCATTAGTTAAATGTTAGTTAGGTTACCATAAATAAGTTAACTTATGTTTGTGGGACTTTTCTTTTTTTTTGTTATGAATTAAAACGATACCAGTTGAGTCATACTTTCTATTTATGATAACCCAACATGACCGCCGCAGCGTGCTGTTACATTATTTGAAGGGTGGCCTCCCTTCTCTTTCCTGATTTTCTGGAAAAAGGTTTTTAAGGATTAGTGTGATATTATAGGCCCAATTTATAGACTCCCCGAGTGCATCCTATTATCGATCACAGAAAGAATCGATTCCTTTGATAACCAAACTTACAGACCCTGTTCACTTGTGGGCTTTAGACGCCACGCTTTGAACCAACGTCGCCAACAAGGGGCAATTGTAGTTTTCATTAAACGCTAGACAGGTATCGTCATACAGTTTGACTCGTAAGATTGATGTAGGCCTATGCTTTCCAAGAAATCAACTAGCAAGGACATAAACATACAACGATCCAACATACGATAAAGTTACAACTAGAGGTGGGCCGATACCGATACGTGATACCAAAACACTCTCGATACCAGCGGTATTGAGGTATCGTCGATACTCGATACTTGCCTGTTATAGGTTCGATACCTATACTGACACTGAATTGTATGAATCAGTGTGGATTAAGTCAGTTCAGAGCGGGTAAATTGCCGTTACGAATCCATCTGTTTGCCTACTTAGTAGTAGAGACAACCTTATTGGCTAGTTTTCAACCCTAAGGATGATATTTGGCTTGGTTGATCACCACTGCGAGCGCTAGTGGCCTTGCCATTTTGATAGACATGACCTCATTGGCTAGTTTTCCATCCAGAGACGATGTTCGGCCAATCTCGTGTTATTTTATAGCGACGTGGATACTTGGTTTGGTTGATCATCACTGCGAGCGCTAGTGTCCTTGGCATTTTAATAGACACGATCTCATTAGCTCACCTACTGCCCTGTGACGACGATCAACCAATCACGTGCTATGTTTTTAAGCGACATTGAAACTTGGATTGTTGTTGAACGTCGCACCAAGTGCTAGTGTCTTTACTGACTTTTTAGAACCTTTCTCATTGGCTGGTTTTGGATCGGAGGACAATGATAAACCAGTCACGGTTAGCGTTTTAGAGATGCAGTAAGCCCTGTTATATGCACGGTCACAGTGTTGCAGTTACAGCTATAGCAGCAGTTTATGTCGTATGATCCATTTGTATGTTGACTGTTGAGGTTATGTTTATTGTTATTTCACACTGGTTCTAATTGAATTTCTTTTGATTTTAGTTAATGAATGATAAGTAGATTTAATATGAGTTTAAGCGTAAAAGTATTGTGTGGGCCCTTTTTTAATATTATTAGTGAAAGTAGTGATGCGGCAAAATGTAAACTGTTAAAAAAATATATTTCTCGTGGGGGTAAGTCTTGTACGACTTCTAACCTCATTAAACATCTGAAACTGCACCATCAACGTTAATTTTTCTAGAGAAGATTGAACAAACCAACAGTTGGGGAAGAAAATATAGGCCTAGGCCAAGATAGATGATCCCAACAAATTACAAGTTGTTGTGCTTTTTGTTGTGTTTCAAATAGGGTCTGTTTAAATTATACATAACACACTAGGCCTAATATGGATACAAAAATGTGTATGTATAAACAAAGATATTCTGCTTATTTAGCGTTGACAATAAATGTGTTCATATTAAAATTAACGTTTTATTTGATTCCAGCTGTTATTTTGATAGGTAAGTTATCAAAAGTATCGGTATCGATAGGTATCGAGAGTACTTTGGTGGTATCGGTATTGACAATTTTTGGTATCGGCCCATCTCTAAGTTAAGACCCAACCCGGGCAGCCATCACAAGGCCAATGACTGCTGAGAGCCAGGGCTAGAGATATACAAGGGTTAGGCGTTAGGCTACGAGCGAGCTCATAAGGTGATACCAGGTGGCTCCCCACCTAGGCCTACCTCGGGCTCCCAGCACCGTATATCTGCCTGTGTGAGCGCTGGTATTGCCGCACATATAGTGTCAAATAAGCACTATGTTGCAAATTTTTAATTAGGTACCATACTACTGTATTTTATAAAAGTAAATCGATTTTCAAATAGGATTACGTGTAATACCAATATTTTAATAAGTAAAGAAAGTAACTTTAACTTAGTAGAAAAACTTGATTATGGGAGTGGAATGTAAAATCGCTATAGCCTAAAATACTGTATTTATTGGTCGGATACGTTACGGTAAGTTACTCTGTAGTAATATGCCTAACGAAAAAAACCACACTTAATTACCCTCCCTAAAGGCAAAAAACTTAGGTACTAGTTAAACTTATAGTAATGTTATTGAAATAGATTTCATTGAAAATCAAATCAGGCAAATGGAAATTTGCTTAGTCTGCAGGTTTGCTGCGGCGGGGGTATTTCTATTGTAATATTTACGCCAACCCAAATTCAAATAGTAAATATTTAATTTCAACCAATTCATTAAATGTTTGTAACACACGTTTTGTTAAATTGCAACTAAAATATTAACAGCAATTACATTATCCAGCTAATTATAATGTAAACAAATATATGTTCTTTATAAAGACAACATGGACACTTTAAAAGCCACTGGGGTGAGCCCAAGGGACTTCACTTCAATGGTAAAAAAATTAGTAAAAAAAAAAAACCTAACAAATGGTATGCCAAGCCTACTATGTTTTACTCTAATCTGGCAACTTAACTCTAGGTTAAGGTAAGTTAGATAGGCCTACCTAATTTTGTTCGTAAAATCGTCCCCAATGCATAATTTAGGCCTATGAAGAACTCTCTGTGAAATCAACATGTATTCATGACACTTTTTTCTTTCAATTTACAGCCTAAAAATGCAAACTAACAATCATCGAATGTCCCCTTTGAGCAATTCCAATCATGCGAATGATGAATATGACTTCGATGATGATGACAACTTGTCTGCCCATGATTCAGAAGAAAGTGATGAAGGTGAGCAAACATAAGAAATGCAGTAGTTAGGTAGATGTAGGTAAACTAAAAACATTGTTTAGTCACTTTTTGAATTCCCTTATAATAGGCCATTTATTTTTTTTATGAGGTTGGCAGCTTCTTTTAACCCTGCATTTTACATCTCATGTAAGCCTAGGGTCTGTCAGTAGAATGTATCGAGCAAAGCTGGGTGAGCTGGTAGGCTCAAGATACAAGAGTGAACTATTGGCCTTCAGATCAAATGTATTGGCAGGCACCAGGGCCCAATCCCACAAATTGTAAACAACAGGAACTTGCCTTGGATTCATAGTCAATTGCTCTACCAACTGAGTGATCGACTTTCCATAACGCTGCAATGTCCTTGTAGAAAATAAAAATCAAAAGATTGAGAATACTACTGAACCCCATTAACATGTACTACTTTTATAACCCTTTGAGTGCCAAGTGTCTCGCTCCCAGACGCTCCACTCAATTTCAATTTTCAATTTCTTTTTTCATTGAGAAGTATACATAATACAGCATTTGAATAGTGTCAAAGATTACAATTATTAAAATATAAAATACAGATTAAAAAATCAATTTTAAATTAAAAAATACATTGTAGCTTGAATGCTGAGCGTCTTGTAACAAGATGGCTGATGAGGTTGTGCGAGAAATGCCAGCAAAACCAGCAGCAGGTTGTGTTCCAGCGTCTTGGAACGATACAATCAGAAAATCACTTCTTATAGTGTGCCTATCATATTTCGATAAAGATGGCTGCAAATTGTACCAAAAGCGACATAAGGAGGCTGGAAACAACTAGGCCAGTTAGACAAATGTGGTAAAAAATAAAAAATAAACCATTACCCATCAACCAATAGACAGCTTTACATAGACATAGACATTCTTTATTGCACAAAACATTCCATACATGTCATAACTTTATTGCACAAAACATTCCATACATGTCATAACATTTAGAATCTGTGCATCGTCAAAATTAAATCTATACATAAAACACTAAACATTTAAACCTAACTTAAAATTAAACACTTAAATAAAAAATAAAATATATTCTAAATTAAAGTTAAGTTGGAGGAAATGTGATACTGTAAGCCTACTGATGTAATACCCACAGAATTGATGCCTTCTCATGTTTCAGGGACAGAAGAAGCCAGTGAGTCAGAAATTGCCAAAGGGGCTGAAGAATATACTGAAATTAAGGAACAGTAAGTATCCTGTAACTGTATTTGTATTGATAATGACATAAATTGTTTTCTTGGTTTCCCCTGAAACAAATATCAAGGTAACATTGTTAAATTTGATTCCACATGTCATCATAAGTGTTATGTTTGTTCGTAGACTTTTTCTTTATAATAAGATAACCTTCACTCTTATTTAGGTAACTATAAAATGTATATTGACAAACTAATATAAAATTATTGTTAGTGTGCAAAAATGTGTTGTCTTATTGTAAAGACATGGATAGTGACTTATAGGTCTTTTTAATAAATTATTCAAAGTTGTACTTCCTGTCAAAAATAGTGAGTTTTATGCGGGGTCGTGACTGGAATAAACCCAGCCAGATCCACACTTAATGAAAAACGTGCTGATTCCACTTCCCCATAGCACTCACGAAAACCCTGCTCAGCGTAAGCCAGCTTTGATAGGTCTTAAATAAATAGATTAACTACATTTTATTTTATTCTAACTACTCCTCGCCATTGTGACACGCCTGCAGCAACTTGCCCTAAACATGATATCGATAATTGTAAAGTTTAATTTAGTTACGTCAGTTAATTTATTGTTGGTTGAACTTGGCCTAATTTAGAAAAGATACGATTCCCCCTAACCCCTTTATCCCCCAAAAGATTAACTAAATAGTTAGGCATTACAGGTACTTTAACTTTACCAACTGTAGACCTAGGATTAAGATGTCCTTCTCGCTCCGAAGCCGAACCAAGACAAACTTGGTTGCCGGCGGTTGGTCTTTTCCGGCCGTAGCGCTAGTGTCGCAGGTGTCTGACTACAATTCTGCTTGTCGTCCGATCAGCTGATGGGGTTGACTCTTACCTTATTCCTTAATTAATTGTTGGCGGTGATGTGGGTTATTCCCACATTTATAATACGGTACCTAAATGGTGTAGTAAAGAATTTATTCTGCAATATGGTTTTTGATTCATGTTTTTATGGTCCTTAGAGGTGAATGTCA